>NC_050178.1:18196650-18496650 GCF_008315115.2 Sander lucioperca | reverse complement strand
TGAGAAGTTGTCGATGTTCACATTTTTTGGCTAAGTCCTGGATCTTCCCAATCCTACCTACAGCATGCACTGTCCTCTGGTGCTCCGAAACAGACAGTACAGGCAACAGAAGCATCACTGCACGTGGCGCTATAATATTACACTTGGCAGCAGGTGACGTTAGCCTATTGTTAGCTAGCCAGTTCTTCTAAACTAACTCTTAACAGGGGGTCCTCAGAGTTACTGCAGGGGGGCCACCAAATTATTGTTGTTTGAAAGTTTCCAAGAAAATTAAAATGTGTTAACATGAATTCAACATATTATTAGTAAATATATATCAGCCTATATGTGAAAAAACACCATTGATGATAAGCGTACTGGCCTATAGGTAAGGTAGTCACTAAGATAGCTATCCACAGATATTAACATCAAAACATGATTTATAAAATCATGTCAACAATTATTATTGTAATAGCTTAGTATTCTATGCAAAAAAATGTATAAAGGCTTTAGGCTGTCCTACATGTTATTGTAGAGCCAGTTTAATATGCAACGTAATTTTTATACAATGTAATAAAAAATTTTGCGATGTAGTAGGGGTCCCTTCTCCGTCTCTCTTTCAGTTAAGGGATCCTTGGCTTAAAAAAACTTAAAAAAGACCCCTGTCCTAAACAAATGTTCCTCCTGCTCGAGATGGATGATGTGCTCCCAGGAAATACAAACTCATCAGCAGTAACTTTAATCACTATATAGAATTAGTTGAACCAAATCTGTGCCAAGAAATTTGCAGTTTTAGAAAAAGTAGAGCCTGGTAAAATTACAATTATCTGTCTAATGTAATGCAGGGACCTTCAATTCAATATTTATTTAGAGTATCAAATCACAATTAAAGCTGCAAGCAGTGTTGGACGGGCCCTCGCGCCTCTGTGCGCGTCGGGATCACTGGCGGACGCCGGTCCTTGCGACCGTGCATTTGCACAGCACTCAGACACCGCAAATCGTCACCAATGAAAAGGGAACTCCCTGCTGAGTTCAATGATACCTCACACAAGACTCTACCTTAAACGGGTCACCAGTTATGAAAGGGGCGTGGCTTAATCATAGGGGGCGGGCCAAACCATCACCAATGAATAAGGAACTCTCTGCTGAGTTCAATGATATCCAACTACTGCTCACCGCTGGTGGAGTTTGTGACTGTTAAATGCCGACCATTCTACATTCCACGCAAATTCACGGCTGTGTTTATACTCAGTGTTTACAGCCCACCAAGTGCTAATGCTACCAATGCGTTAGCTGAACGTCACGGAGCCTATAATGTGAGTGCACTAAATGTAGCCTGTTTCATATGTCGTTTTTATACAATGTCGTTTTTATATATTTTAAATGTGTAACACCACTTGAGCCACGGTGAAACGTTGGTTTCGTGTAAATGGTTGAAATGGCAATAAAACACATTTGAGTTGACTCGACTGTCCACTGTAGATGGCTTGGAAGTGGACTCGTAGGGAAGCGAAACAAGTGCATTCTGGGAATTGTTGTCTTTCATCCACATGAGCCAAAAATACATTTTCTGGCTTTTTTCGGTCTAAAAGGAACCAACTTCTAAAAAAATTTCACATTTCTACTACATAAATGACCCAATTTCATACATATTCATCTTTCCAGCGGTGAAATATCCCTTTAAATGTATGTAGTAATCTCTGTGGTGACACAGCTGGCTGCTTTTCAAACTCTTGTGGCATGTGTATTAAAATGATATTAAAAGAGTGTCCCTGTGGCTTTGAGCGTTAACTGGAAGTCTAGGCCAACCCTGCAAAGAAATGAAATCTCACAGGACATTTGAAACATATTTGGCACTAGTATACGACTAAAATAGTAATTTCAGGCCTCTTAAAAGGTGCGTTATCATTTTCTTAAGGATGGAAGAAAAATTTAAACCTCAGAGAAACCCTAAACCCTCTTATTGTACTTCAGAGTATTTTTATTTTTCACATGTTCAAAATAAAACCTTAATCAAGAGTCTCTCCTCTGCTTTCCACCGCTGTCTGTCATTCCTCTCCACGAAAACCGAAACGTCACAATCCCACAACCACAATCCCTCTTTCTTCTTGTTTAACCAAACTCATTTTAACCACGCTGTCTGTCATCCAGTCTATGACTCCATCATCGAGTGGCGTTCATCCAGCACCATCTGTTCAAACACGCTCACAGAGGAGCAGTTATTAATACTTTATAAAACACCGGCTTTATTTATTGTCATAGTAAATAGATTAGGACATGCAGGTAAAGTTACACACTTTCTTCCCTGTATGTGTGAACGTACTGTTCTGTACAGTGAGTGTAGAAATAAGTTCATTTATTTATCCTACACCTTTCCTGCAGCCATCACAGCCTGTTCTTAAATATAATTCAGGGCTGAATTGCATTTGTTATTCAATCAAACTATTTCTCTGTTTGCATTCTTTTACTGGCTTTTTTTAATTATTATTTATTTTTTTTACATCCAAGCAATATCCTCTTACGGGCCATTTTCATACATTTTCCTTGACCCAGACGGTCTCACAGCAGGACGCCTTACTGGCCCTGAACTGTAGCAGTAATTCTCAAAAAATGTAAATCCCAACCAGCCATTACTCGCACTGCTGTGTCTTTGGATTGGATGGTTTGGATTGTCATACTTTTCTATAACTTTAAACCTCTGAGGAGCCTTTTGTCTGGGGACCCTTTCTATAAAAATTTAGGCAGGTTAAAAAAAAAAACTCTCAAAAAATGGTACTACACGTCGCTCAGCCATGGCTTGGTAGCGTTGCATTTCCCCCTACTCATTTCCTGGTTCTCCTTCTCCATAAACAACATGAAATCAAGGAGAGGTTTTAACTTTTCCTGCTACAGATTTCCCACCATTGTCAGAAAGCACAGGGGAGACACTTTGTGTACAATTTCCCATAAACGGGAGTTTCAAAAACCTGCTACGGTCTTCTTCACAATAAAACATCTTTGGTGATACGTCACGCGAGTCATTGGGCCAATCACAATCACTGACATTAGTTTTGAGGTAAGTGTCAACAGTATAATTGTTTTCTCTAACATTGTTGTTAACATTTTTAATGTTAACGTTATAATGGAAAGCAAGCTTGTCAGCTAGTTGGCTCAGCTAACGTAAGATCAGCGAATTGTGTTGTTAGCCTACAATGTTAGTTCAATGTGAAGGATTTTGGTAAGGCTATCTCCTCCACTGCATTAGTATTTTTATCTGATTTTTAATGTATATCTTGTCGCAAGATATGAGCGAAATGAAAACGAACAGGGTTAGGGTTAGTTTGCAGGTATGAGTAAAACATCAATAAATGTACATATTTACTGTATTTTAACAACATTAAAATATGCAGTTAATTTACTCGCTCTTTAACATACAAACAAGTTAAGTGGCAGAACACACTACGCCATTAAAGTACATGCAAGTTAACTCTTACTTGAATCCTTTAGATATATGCGCACACACACACACACGCACCTCACTGTGTTGACTTAGCCCATCTGGTCCTGATTGTGGTGAGATGATTGAGACGTTTGTCGTGGCTGAAGTGGTGACCTGGCAGTCTAACTCAGACCCACAAACACACACACACACACACACACACACACACACACACACACACACACACACACACACACACACACACACACACACACACACATATATACATTCTAGATAGTAGCATTTACTGACACACTCACTCACTAATTCATTTACGTACACACTTACTTACTCACACTCATACAGAGCTGTGACCCTTCAATATACTGATATAATGTTGGAGATCTAACACACAACAGATGGTTCGGCGGTCATCGGCCTGTAATATGTACTTAGGTGACACAGCAGAGAGCTCTGTCAGAGAGACACGTAAAGCTGTAATGTATATTAAACAGAAGCAGGAAGATTTCTTTTCTTTTTTTTGCCTTGATCATTTTTCCCATTCTGTGCCTATTTATTT
Organism: Sander lucioperca; assembly: GCF_008315115.2. Lineage (NCBI taxonomy): Eukaryota > Metazoa > Chordata > Actinopteri > Perciformes > Percidae > Sander > Sander lucioperca. The sequence goes on along the minus strand of NC_050178.1, from coordinate 18,492,673 downwards.
TAGAGCTGGTGTCCCTGCTGGGAATTGAAGCAGTTATCCTGGCTGTGACTTCATCGTCAGTTACAAGAATTGTAGGTGAATCATTTATCCAAATGAAATTGGGCATAAAAACCTTCAACTTCTTTAGAAAAGATTATGTTGTAGTTTAGTTATTTAGTTATAGCTGGTTTGACTCATTTCACATAACAGTTTCCAGTCAAAGTCCTCACACTGGCCTGTTGTGGAGCTATAGACCGTATTGCTGTAAAAATGTTCAGAACAATGGAAAGTTTTAACTTCAGTCCCATGACAACTGAGCAAACTTCATCTGCTGATGTAAATGATGCGATACGGGCAAAAGCTTCAGAATACGCATGTGGAGATTATTTGGTTGGTTTCTGAAATCTAGTCTGTAAAATACCATCCAGCTGCGGCAGGTAACTTTAAAGTACTAATTTTCAGCGTGTAGCTTGCTAGCTTGTTTGTTTTTGTTTCTTGTAGCGAAGGGATTTTGAGAATGCCAACACAGCGGAAGGTCAGGCAATTATCCTGGAAATGCACTTCCATTGATCCAGACTGTGGCAATTCTAACTGTGGCCTTCACAAAAATCACTACCACTACCACTTGGGGCTGCCAAAGTCAGAAAACTTCAAAAAAATTTGTACTTATACAGGCTTAAAAACAAAAGTGCTGCTATTTGCCGCTCATGGAGTCATTGGATGTCTTGTGTTTTTGTTATCTCTCTAGTGCCCACACATGAGTAAGTCTCATATTTGCTGACTGTAGATTGTAGCAGCAGAGAAGGTTTGATTAAATCCTAATTTTTTTGGACAGAGCTTTGTTTGTGTTTGGCCCACTTCTGATGAGTCCTCATGCTGCGTCCTTTGGGAACTAGCTTCAGAATAACAGGACTAACTTAGGTCCTCTCCACCACTTTCCCACTCCTACCTCTTTCACAAATAAAGCTTTCCCATAATAAGTATTAAAGTTACTTAAAGTAGAGAAAGTGAAAGTTAAAATCGCATCTGTTTCTTGTTTTACTCTCCTCTCTACAAGCTGGAAATAACCACTGCACTGTTAACTTACTTATGCTACTACATCAATAAGGACTCCTGGGTTAAATTGTCCGTCCTACGCACACAGTATGCCAGGCAGACACACAGCTGGCAACCTCGCCGGTTGATGCGGTGGAGACAGGCTCAGTCCCGGACGGGTGCACGGGAATCCGTTACATGCTTGTCGGTTAACGGTTAATGATCAGTTAACGAGTGTCGGCTATCTCTCAGAAGAACACATCTAAATCAGCATCCCTAGACTAAAATCATTTGATTTTTGAGTGAGGTTTTGTTGTAACCAAAATTCAGCTGGAAAATAGACAAAATTACACCAAAAAATGAATTCTAGACAACCTGCAGATGTATTATCAAAGCATTAAAACAACAGAAAAATGTCTTTTAACTAGGGCTGTCAAAATAACGCGTTAATTTTGATTAATCTGAGAAAAAATAACACGTTAAAAAAAATAACGCAGATTAATCCATTCCAAATTGACGTTTGACCCGGAGGTGTTCTAGCCACCATTGGACTGTAAGATGAAGGAGGGAAACGAGAATGTGCTGCCTGGATCATTAACTGAAACATTTACTTGCAAAAATCTTCTTCCTGCCAACCCTGGCTACCGAAATCTGGTGCCACTGATATGTCTGCACTTCTCTCTGATGCTCTGAAACAGGCAGGCAACACAAACACCGCTGCATGTGACGCTAGTTAACACTATACTCGACAGCATCTAACGTTAGCCTACCGCTAGCTAGTTAACACTATACTCAACAGCAGCTAACGTTAGCCTATCGCTAGCTAGTAGCTGGATTAAACCATAGACTGTATATAGAATGGACCAACATATCCCGTTGCTCTGGACGGAGACCAGTGAAGGCCGTTAGAAGCACTTTTCCGGTGAGCACTGAACGTTACTGCGCAGCCTCCAACTGAGAGAAACGACGTAAATGTGACGTGAGCAACGTGTCTGAAAGTTGGAAGTCTTTTGGTAGCTGTGCCAAGAGAAATCTCAATCATTCCCAATCTTGCAGAGACGGAGAGCGTAGGTATATTTAAGGAGATAACATGGACACAGGCTAATTATTGCTAACTAAAATGCTAGTTAACATTAGTAATTAAACTTAAACAGCTAATGTAAGTCTAAATTGCCTGCGAGCTTCTCCTGTACTATACGCTAATTCCTCTACTATGCGACAGTAAGTCGTGTGGTTATGACACAATCGTTAGCCTATTTTTACAAAAACGTCTGCTACGGAGCCATAACGTGAGGTACAAGGTAATGGAGCCTTTTATACATTGTCGTGTTTCTTTAGAAATAAACAATGGACAAAAAAAGTCTTTAAACGCTTCAGATGTAAAGTTATTCGCTGTCAAAGTGACGCCAAAATGAATGGCAGTCAATGGAATGCTAACGGGGGGTGATCGCTTTGTAGCATCAAAATGGCGCCATAGGAGATTCGAGCTCTGAAGCGAAGCTTACCCCCTTGGATTAAACACGGTTACAATGCTGACAGCTAACGCTGAACGGTGTAAAGTTTGACTGTGTTTTACTGTAGAGGACTGTGACTCAACAGCGGGATGTAACAATCTGCAGCTGCCGAGCTGCCTTCGGAAAAACAACACAGACGGTGCGTTCAATGAAACTGGTAAACTACAGCTTCGTGGTGCATTTGAAGTTATTGTAAATGTCCTTGGTGGTTGTGTTTGTCGTTCAACAGCAATTTACTAGTGAAATAAGTTATTGTTATTGTTATACATTATTATTAAATCATTTAATTTTGACCATATGGCCTTAGCAATAAACAAGCCGTTCTTTAATGTCACCAACTGTTGTTTAGTACCCTTTGTTTTCTTTTCTTTTTTTACTTTCTTAAAAAGTATCGGTTCAGGCACCGTTAATTATGTATGCGATTAATTTCGATTAATTAATCACAGAGTCTGTAATTAATTAGATTAATTTTTTTAATCGATTGACAGCCCTACTTTTAACACATTGGTTTAGATAACGAGAGAGACAGACACAAACTGGGGGGCTGTGAATCATGTGGTAGAACGGTCGTCTATGATTAGAAGGTTGGTGGTTCGATCCCTGATCCTATGTCGAAGTGTCCTTGGGGCAAGACACTGAACCCTGAGTTGCTCCCAATGCTGCGCAAGGGCGTGTGAATGTGTGTGAATGGTTATCTGATGAGCCAACGTGATATCATGACTTCACGTAAACATACACGCCCACTTTCTTAAGTCAAGTGGCGTGTTATCTGTACGCATTTTGAGCTATCTGCGTGTATGTCTACGCTGTCTACAGCGGACGTAAACATACGAAAATACGTACAGATAACATGCCACTTGGCTTTAGAAAGTGGCGTGTTATCTGTACGTATTTTGAACGCCGTATACAGCGGACGGGTTGGGTTTAGGAAAAGAAGAAAGCGACGGTTGAGTTTAGGAAACGTGACACGCGGGTTGGGTTTAAGAAAAGAAGAACCGGTTGGGTTTAGGAAAAGAAGAACGGGGTTGGCTTTAGTAAAAGAAGAAAGCGACGGTTGAGTTTAGGAAACATGACAAACGGGACACGATCCCCGGTCTCCTGGGTGAAAGTCCTGTGTTTTACCCATCCACCACCCCGACCAACCTCCCTACGTGGATTTTCGCCCTTTCATACTACTCGCTACGGCGTAAATTCACACGCAATCGCAAGATAATGTAAGTCAATGGAGGCCAAACGGCGTTGATAAACACACTAAAAAGCGAGTATGCGTCTTGATAACACGCCAAAAATGGCATATGAATTGGCATGTCATACATACGCCACTTCATGAGATCAGTCTGGATGAGCAGGTGGCACCTTGTATGGCAGCCTCGCCACCATGTGTATGAATGTGTCTGAATGGTGAATGGCGCCTGTAGTGTGTGAAAGTGCTTTGAGTAGTCGTTAAGACCAGTAAAGCGCTAATGCAGTCCATTTACATTTAACATTTACTGGAGCAACAATCTGACAAAACTAGGATGGGCTAGATCAGTCAAACTTAATCAGGGTATTAAGTTGCTCTTTAAATTTCTTTATCTAATAAAAGGTAAAAATCACATCTACTCCACTCGCTTACCCCGACAGCACTGTGACCACGATGTTGTTATCTTATATTTCCCACGAGGAACATGTGTAAAACATCTGCGCAGTGGTTTGGTGTTTTAGAAAACACCTGTCAGGAGATGTGCTAATGTTTGAGCATATGAGGCGTGAATGAAAACAGCAGGACGGGTTTATGATGGTAGCTAAGAAAAGGAACCCTGACAGGTTGAAAAACACTAGTTACATAATTATGATCAGTATCTGCTCTGTATGATAGACATAAAGTAAGGAACTGTTTGTGTGGTTAGGAGATATGAGATGTAAATCAAAAGGAAATAACATGAATGTGGTCTGTAGTGAGCCTGAAGGTTTCAAGTCATCATGTGGTAGTTTTCACAAATCATCTCATACCAGAAGGTAAGAACAAGAAAAAAAAACGAAAGTACCAACACTGCAATGTACAAGTACTGCATTCAAAATTCTACTTAAAAGTACAGAAGTATTAGACTGGGTAAACCCAGCCCGATCTGCTGGCGATTTAATTTAGCCCTGCAGCTCAGGCTGGAAACCTGTACGTTTATCTATCCTGCTTCCGTTACAAATTTGTGGGAACCAATCACAAACTGGCTTATTCACCTGGCGCGCTATTGGCAGGTTTAACACGATGGCAATAGAGAAGTGACCAAGCATCTTCTTGTTTACATTCAACAAGCCGGCCACCGAAGCAAAGCACTCCCTGGCAGCAACCCGTTGATGCCGCCTGTCGCTGCTACATCACCCAGATCGTTGGACTATCCAATTGCGTACAGAGTCATTTGAACTATGCCCGTTGATCACGCCTCTTGTGCAGAGAAAATACAGAGCAGACTCCCCAGACTAATGTTCAATCTTAAAGGTCCTATGACATGCTGCTTTTTGGATGCTTTTATATAGGCCTTAGTGGTCCCCTAATACTGTATCTGAAATCTCTTTCCCGAAATTCAGCCTTGGTGCAGAATTACAGCCACTAGAGCCAGTCCCACAATGAGCTTTCCTTAGTATGTGCCATTTCTGTGTCTGTAGCTTTAAATGCTATTGAGGAGGAGAGAGGGGGGGCTAGGTGGAGGGTGGGGGTGTGGCCTTGACCAACTGCCACTTTGCTTGTTTGCAAGCCATGATGTCTCTCTCTCTCTCTCATGGGTGGGCCAAATTCTCTGGGCGGGCAAAGCAGAGAAAGGGGAGGTAACCTTGCTCCTTATGACGTCATAAGGAGGAGATTCCAGATCGGCCCATCTGAGCTTTTATTTTCTCAAAGGCAGAGCAGGATACCCAGGGCTCAGTTTACACCTATCACCATTTCTAGCCACTGGGGGACCATAGGCAGGCTGGGGGAACTCATATTAATGTTAAAAAACCTCATAATGTGAAATTTTCATGCCATGGGACCTTTAAAAGATTGAGCTCGGTCTGGTGATAGCCAGACTACAGAAGTATTGTAAGCAAAATGTAATTTTAATCAAAAGTAAAAGTAGTTGTGACTGATGTTATTTTGTGTAACATTGGTTGTTAATATTATTGCATTGATCGGCAGCATTTTACTGTTGTAGCTAGTTTAGTCCAGTGGTTCTCAACCTAAGGACCGGGTCCCTCCAAAGGGTCACCAGATAAATCTGAGGGGCCGTAAGATGATTAATGGAAGCAACTAAGTTCTGATACACAATTTCATATACATGATTTTAGAATTTTTCTCTAATCTTTGATTTTTTGTGAAATAAAAATGCATTAAATTCTCAACCTCATCATGAGTAAATGCACTCATGGTGTTTTGCCATTGGCACTTTTGTTCGTGCTGAGTCAAACCTTGCTGTGCTGATTTGCATTTCCATTAACAGTGTAAACCAGAGTTGTGCTGGGTCACGCCCAAGATTGACCATCTCTGGAGTCAGACCAAATCTGTTAAGACCTCCCTTCTTCCCCTCAAAAAATGGAGTGTTGCGGGCAGCACTGTTGTAGTGGAAATGCAATCCCTGCCGTACTGGGCTGACACGCGTAGTCAAACCGAGTCAAACCGAGTCAAGCCGAGCCAGGATATGTGTATGGAAAAAAGGGAAGGCAGTTAATTCCCACTACTCAGTACTAAACATTTCTAGATATTAGAGCATAATATTCAGGTGTTTGATTTGCATCAGGTTCTGTTTCCAACAGGCCTTGAAAATCCTTGAAACTTTGTGGAATTCGGAAAAAAATATGTTTTTTTTTGTTTTTTTAATTTAAACAAAGACTCAAAAATTCATCACATCAGGTTTGTGCGAAGCATACATAGAAACTGGGGGGATGTTTTATTAACCAAAGTAACTTGTTTTCTCGATCTAGGACTGACGGAATTGCAGTCAAAGTCTTTTAAATAATTGTATAAATACTGTGTCTTTGCTAAGATGATAAGACTGATTCTGCATTGCTCTGGAACATGCAAACTTATTCTTGTTTTTCAAGTCCTCGCCTGATTCAGGTCGTATACCTGAAGACCAAACATTTTGAAGAAACTAGGTTTTCCCTTGACAGCAGTTATATTTGTGCTTTTGTCTTCTCAAATTATTTGTTTTGCCGCCCATTCTTAATCTGAATATAACATAGCCTGGATATTGGCACGTTTTGTATCACTAAATAGCCATGAGATAATAAAGGCTTTTTTAAGCCATTACTCTCTTAAGTGCCTCAGATTCCTTAAACATTTCTAAAATAGTAGGATCCCCAAACTGAAAAGCCCCACAGGGACACTTTCTACACAGCCGAGCAGCACTCCACACAGACTGTATTGTGACTGTATACTGGATATTGTTTCCTTGTCTATATTATTGTTTGCTATTTCTTATCCTGATGAACCTGGGCTCTTTAAGGAAACACAAACCACACGGAAGTTACTGGTGGATCTTTATGAGGAAATGAAATGCTCAAATCTCTCTCCATCACTCCGGACTACCTTAAGGGATTCCTGTCTGTGTCACAGGGGTTCAACAGGTGTCTCACCACAGACACAGAGACACAGCGAGACAGATGTTTTGTTGCAGAGGCATACTGTAGGAGTGAAGTGCACAGGGCATACCATGACTGAATGGACTTAATTACAAAACAAGCATTTAAAAAAGACAATACTGTTAATACTAGGGGTGTAAGAAAAAATCGATACACTTGAGTATTGCGATATTTTATTTAGCAATACTATATTGATTTTCAAAAACGCAATATCGATTTTTATATATATATATATATATTATTTTTTAGAATTATTTTTTTTTATTTTTAGTTTACGTGCAAAAATATTCATGTAATACAGTGGTTCACATATGTTATGTTATGTTTAAACCCCCTACCGCTAGATGGCTATGCTGACCTACTGGTATACACCACTAGTGTCCTTGCCTAACAGTGCCTAGCAGTACCTGACTTTTTGCTAGAAGCTAACAATGTAGCTATGGCTGAACTTTGGCCTACTTTAGCATATAAAAATTAGCTCACTAAGAACCTGTTAATGACAATCCCAAACTGGCAGTTTGATTTTCTGTGTACTGAATTGTTTACCTAAAGTAAACTTTGACTTTTATACACATCATGTCTTTTTTTAAATATTAGTTTTTCTAAAATTATACTTTAAAAAAAATCCCAATATATCGCCTTACGCACAGTATCGAAATATATTGCAATATATTGAATCGTGACCCATGTATCGTGATACGTATCGTATCGCCAGATTATTGCCAATACACAGCCCTAGTTAATACGCTAATTAAAGGGTAAAAAATAATACAATGATTTTTCTCAAATATTAACAAAAATGTTTACATTTAGTAACCACAAGGAAACCACATTGGAATAAATATTTGGGACATCTCGCTTCACCAGAAATTAACAGAAGGTCAGCCATTATAAGAAAAGACAAAAAATGAGAAAAGTCTGTGTGATGGGAGCAGTAATTTCCAAATATTATTAGTATGTCTGCAATGCAAAGTTCTAAATTGGATTACAGACAATACACTTGGGATTCTGCAGTTATCACATTAGGGTTCATAAAGAAGGTCAAGACAAAGCAGATTTCTACAAAGATCTACAAAAATGGAGATCACTGAGATCATTAAAACAAATACATTACCAGGACTCATATTTTCATATTTTCTGCCTGGTTATTAAGTGTTGACAGCCGTAACACTTCATGTGCAGTGGATCAGTGTAAAGGACACTCGGTTCATGTTCACTTCCTAACAAGCAGATTAGAGATCATAGCTAATGCAGAACTTTTCTTTAAACCTGTGTCATCTTATCATCAAGTCTTGTATCTCTACAATGATGCTAAAGTAAATGTTTAAAGTATGTATTAAGGTTATGGGGTGGACGACTAAAATAAGTTGCCACAAGTTGCCTTTTTATTGGTTGTTATGCTCAGCTTGCCTACTGTACTGCACTTTAGTTGGTGTATGCGTTTTAAGCATTTACTGATGAAAGTCTTATGTCTGACACATGGACGGATTAAAGGCTCAAGCTGTTTGGTTCTCTTAGAGTGATACATCATTCTTCAAACAATATACAAGAGGGACAGAGAGTGAAAGTAAAAACAGGTGAAAAGACAGAGAGAAATGAAGATAGATGAGATGAAACGAGTATTTGCACACCTGAAGACAATAAGTTGATACATGAGAAAGAGATAGGGGAGGAAAGTTGTTGAGGGGTAATGAGAGAGTACAGAGACATACTTCCCTGCAAGTTTGTCAAGCGCTGCTCAGAAACGAAGCCTGAGGCTGTTGGCTTGTTCTGCTCCTTCATAACACTCTGAGATTCAGCCAAATCATCTAGACTCTCTGATGCTCAGAGACACACTGCAATAATACAACCGGCTCTGCAAGAATGCATGTGAGTTTTTGTTCAGATTCATCAAGCTCACGATGTTTTCACAAGCCAAGTCAGATCAAGTATATCATTATATACGACTATTGTTTTTCAAGAGATTATCACTATCGCTCACTATTTATACAAGACTTTAACGTATCTAAGGTTGTGTGTCTGTGTGTATGATTAACATATATTTAAAGGAGTGAAAGAATCATAGGAATGAATTCGGTAGGAATATACAGTACAAGTGTTACAAGTTCAAACCTGTTGCTATTAGTTTTCAGTCATTTTCTTGTGGTCTTCAACTTCTGCTCTCCCACACTGACATTGTTTCTCTGATTATGTGACATTTACAAGTTTCTATTTTCCGATATATAAAAAAGTCCTTATAGTTCTGTGCATTTAGATCACCTATTGGGACAAAGACACGGCAGCAATATTCACTTCCAGTTATACCTTGTTCAAACTACACGACTTTAGCCCTGGTTTTCCACTTGCCGACAGTTTTTGGAGGCGCCCCCCCACACCACACACACACACACACACACACACACACACACACACACAAAAGGCCCAAATCAGAGGCAAATCAGCGTTGGCTCGGTCTTGCAAATCATCAAGTCTGGGAGTCCAAGTTCCAATGAGAGGGCGAGACTCAGGTTGAGGGGAAACCTGGGGGGCGGGGGGGCTTTACTGTCTGTGTTGCAGACCAAAGTAGTTTTTGCACCTCAGGGAAAGAGGGTTTTAAACAGTAATGACGTGTGGAAACAGCCTATTTTGTGAACACGTGTGCCAACGACAACATCACCAAGCGTGTCTACGAGGAAAGTTCAACGAATTGCATGGTATTATGTCATGTTCCGTGTCACTTCTCAGGGATACCTCCTGGTGAAAGATGTCGTAGTGTGAAAACCACAACGACTTCAAGACTCCCGATTATAAGATAGCAAGTTGTATAGTGTTTCTTTTTTTTTTTAACATAATTTTTTGGGGCTTTTTTTGGCCTTTTAATGGATAGGACAGCTGAGGACAGGGAAGTGGGAGAGAGAGACAGGGGGAACGACATGCAGCAGAGGGCCGCCGACTGGTAAGGACTGAGCATTAGCACATGGGCCGCACCCCGCTCAACCAGCCGCCGACTGGTAAGGACCGGTCTGGACAGGACAGTCATAAAGCCAATTTTACACATTAGTCTGTTTCATGTGTTGGGAAGTTCTTCTGCTTATGTTTTTTAAAAGTAAGATATAGCCTTTGGTGTCTCCAGAGGGAGCTGTGAGAAGTCTGATAAATGTCAAGTGATGTCACTTGAGTCAGCGTCGGATGGGTCTGAAGACTACAAGTTTGAAAATGAAATAAATCTGGCGGTGTGGAGTTAGAAAGCAGTGAAATATCTGTAGCTGCTCATCTCTGCTGCAGGTTAGAGGCTCCAGGCTACATTAGCTGCTCTTACTGTCTCGCTGTCGAGTCAAGTTGCATTGTGGGTAATGCAGGCGCCAGGTTTTTACAAGAAAAAATATTGAGTGGAATAAAAAAGATATCTTTAATTCTGCTGCATCAATTTGCATTGATACTGTTTTTGGTTGTTTGTACGTGAATCCACCTTTAACCACGCCCCCAACAGTGATGTCACAGAGTCCTGGAGTACACTGGTACATCGCTGCTGCAGCAAGATTAGACAGATAGACGTGTTAAGTTAACTCTTTAAGTCTATGAACGGATGGTGGAAATGGGAAAAGGAACTGAACCTGTGTCTCTGATGGTAACACTTTGTGCAGCCACCTCCAAAGTTTCACCTTTCACTGCTCTGTGACTTCAAACTACTTTCTGTTTGGAACTAAACATAAACATGGATCATTTTTAGCTGTTTGCCTTCCTCAGTCCAGTCACTCAGTGTCCCTTCGGATCCAGAGCTGCCAGCTCAGATCCCGACACACATCAGCGACCCACAGTGCACTTGTTACCCCAGATTCCTATCGGTGCTACTTGCCTGTACGTCAGTCTTCTTATCGGGGCTGTTTGGTGACCCAGTCCCCCCCCCCCCCTTCCTCTCCCCCTCTCCCTCTCTCTCTGTGAAGTCACCCAGAGGGCCAGAACACAGCGAAGCCAACATGTGGTTTGAGTTAGCATCTCAGAAACAAGCCCTCCATACGTGGGGTTGTCTGTGTAGTCCCAGAGCTTGTCGGTCAGCTTGTGTAGCTTCTAATTGTGTGTGTGTGTGTGTGTAGTTCTAATCCTACAGCAGGAAGTAAGGGTCAATTAAAAAGTCAGCACATTGCGTCTCTAGAGATTCGACAAAAAAATAACAAAACCAAAAAAAGAACCTGCTGAACTTTTCTTGCTTATTTCGATTATTCTGAATTCTCTATGTTCTCCTTTATTCTCACTCTCACCCACTGACAACATATTTCTGTTCAAAACTTTCTATACCACAGCCTTTATTCCCCCCTCTGTTTCTCTGCTGTTTGGGCTGTGCAGCAGCCAGGTGGAAGTTTTGGCTTTCGTCAAAGTTTATCCACGCAGCATCTCAGGAAGCAGAGCACGGAGGGAGAAACGAACCAGCAAGTTCCACCAATTTTCTCCTTGTTTGATTATTTGATTAGCTTTCCCACTGCATCGCAACATCTGATGTTTTCCCTCCTTGTTCCAGGTTCCACTATGCCTACTCGCGCAAAAGTCCCTGTAAAAGGCCACTTGGATTTGTGACGGCTGCGATACGGATCGTCAAATCATTTTCTGATTGAACAGAGCGACGCTTGTTTAATCTGAAGCTGAATTGAAGCAAGCTAAACATAATAACACATGAGTAACTTTAATTGAGTCGCATGAAAATGAGTAACATGAAGACTGATGAATGCGATAAAGTCAATCAGTGTGGATAACATCAGCCGTTGCGAGGAATAAAGGCATGATAACATGAAGTTGGTCAGGATTAGTCAGCACTTATGAAAAATTAATCAGCTGCCAGCCTTCAGCAGTCATAACAAACACATTTCAGCCACATTGAAATGGCCTTTGTGGTGTTTCCAAGCCTTTTGCATTTCGTTACTTAAACTCAGGAGATTTCTTTGTCCTGTGTGTCTGTTTCCAAAGAAATCTGACACACATCTCCTGTGATGAACATTTTACCTTATTAAAATGATTGCAAAGGGTCGTGTAACCTCCTCTACTTTCTGGTTATTGTTTTAATTTGTCATTGATGACCATTTGTGTTCATACTTATTGTCTCTTTTGACTGAGCTGTGTGTAATGACACAAACAACAATGAGATTGACGCATTTTATTTTTCATGAGCTACTTGTTGGAAATACTGAAGGCCCTGGTCGAAATATATAAGGTTAATGAGCATAAATTATTAATATAATATGACTGAATGAATGAGTTTGATTGTAAGAATGGAACTTCTGAAATTGACGTGACACGATCAGCTAGAGAGCAGCACGTCTCACTCTGTTGGACTTGTTGGAACTACAGAAACTCCACTCATGGTTGCACTGTGGCGTTACAGAGACGCTCGTTCTCACGTAAACTCTCTTGCAGAAAACCCACAAACCAGACACGTTTTGTCATCAAGTTACTCACTAAAGTAAGTTAGTAAAGTAAGTTAGTTAGTGACAGCTGATATGACCTGCCACTGATAAATGAAAGTAAAGTGATCCAGACTAATATGTGATCTGGGCATTGTGGCCTTAACTTGTCCTCCCACTGACTCATCGAACAGCCTCATTGGTAACTGGCCGTCCCACCGGGACCAATCTGTTTGTTGGTCCAACGATATATTTATCAACTGCCTGTACTTCTCAGTGGCACTGATAGCCTGAAGACGTGGAGTCTGAGGGATGAATAGATGGCTGAGTGGATGGATTATTTATTTGTCAGGGGTTAAAGGTCACAGCATGGCAGTGCGAGTTGGCACCGGTTGATATTCCCAGAGATGGAGAGACCTGCGTCTTTATATACCAGACCTCTTGACATGTTTGATTTGGTGAACTTGATGCACTGAGTGGGTGGTGTTGGTGCTCAGTATGCAGTATTTTAATGCTGAGCTTCTGGATAGACGTAACACAACGAGGGTATGAGTCAAAGTTACTGTATGATGTGGAAAGAAATTAATTATGTAAGGGTTAATGTCGTTCGAGGTGTCCATTGTCAGGTATTAATGGACGACGGCGAGGCGTGAACCGTCCGACGCGCAGTTCATTAATAACATAACATAACATAACATAGCTTTATTTGTATAGCGCCTTTCATACATCGATTGCAGCTCAAAGCGCTTTACATCCAAAACATTCAACACAACTCTCGCAGGAGCACATTTAAAGCACGCAAACAGTATATTTGCACTGTTGCACTGGTATTTTGCTTATTAGTTGACTGAATAATAATAATAATCACATACATAACATAACATAGCAGGGACAGATACAGCATGACATGAGGAGAGGAGAGGGGAAAAAAAAACAACTCTCAGACTATCCTCATAAAGATAAGAACAGTGTGGGAACAGGAAAAAAACACCTCAGCACATAGCACACAAGCAGTACATTTGCACTGCTGAACATAACATAACTGTTGTCTAATGTACAGTTGCACATTTAGCGGCGAAGGCGTGGGACTCGGGAGAGGGTAGGTTGGGGAGTTTGGCCTGCTGAGAAACGCACAGCCCGGCAGTCCCAATAGTGTCCCAGTCCGCAGAATGTTATAGCGATAACACAGCACGTTGCCGTGGTGACACAGCACGTTGCCGTGGTGACACCCTTGAACAGTCCAGAGCCGATACGACAATCAGCAGGCAGTGGGGAAGACGGGGGAGGAACCAAGAGAGTCTCGCTTGCAGAGCCCCAACAGGGTGACTGTTTGTTCCAAGAGACGGCCTTGGCAAGGCCGTTCAGGATAAGGGAGCCGAAAGATAAAATTTGTTTTGTCTACACGAATGGCTGCTCTAATTTAAACATTCATTCTATTGTCCAACTACACACTGTTCAACTGGTCAATTTTTGTTTCCAAATCCATGACCTTCCTCATGATGGTAACCAAGCCGCGGGTCATCATTACCATGTTGTATTCCATCACGCGATTAATAGTCCCAGTTTGCAAACTGATCGCTTTTCCGACAGCTTTAGTCAGGCCAGGCAGCTTCCTTGGGCTTTGGACAGCTACCAAAGTCTTTCCAATTCTTCGATAAACCAGAGCGAAGCATCCTCCAATCAGCAACATTCCAGTTATCAGGGTTCCAAATAGGTAGATATCCTCAACGTCCTCCACGGAAGGAGCAGAGAGACACACGACACGCCGTTTCTCCCAGCCGTCCATCGTATACCCCGCAGCAAACGTCCTGTCAGGACATGCTGGCTCACCCGAACCAGTGCTCCTCCTCGAGAATACAGTGTCAATTGCGTTGAGAGACCAGTTAATCAATTCCATGATTTTTAGGTATTTGTAGAGCCTTGCAGGGAGAGTCTCTAAAAAGTTAACAGTAGACAACACAAGACAAGATAGCAAGCAGGGTAGGCCTGGGAGGGAGAGGGAGAAAAAGCGACCGCCTTCGCTGAGAGCTGGAAAGAAATACCTGACAATGGACACATTGAAGGGCATTAACCTGCTTATACCATGGTCACTTGCCAAAACATTTTTCAAACATTAACTCACATTTTAATACGTTTTACAATCAACATCTAAAGTTTTTCCAAACAATAACTTTGACTAATACCTGAAACAATCATTCCCATTCCGTAAGGTTCTTATACAATGGAAACGTTGGTCACTGCTCCAGGGAATAGAACGGACCTTAGATACGAATTGCCACCCTTAGCAACAGCAGATATTTCTAGTCCGCTCAGCTCGTAGAAACCTTCAGCTCAGCTCCGAGACAGAGAGCTAAAGCTACGCTAGCAAGATCCAAAGTCAGTAACATTGTGTACAGTTGGCAATCAGTACAAATAATTTGACAGTATGTTGAACAAGACAAGCTAGCTATCCAGCCATGTCATTGTCCCCAAAACAATATAACGACTTTGGATTGGATTCGCGATGTGTAACGTTACTGTTGGCCGCAGCCTGAAGTACCGACCTGAACAGTGAACGGAACTGGAGTGAACTGACTTCTTGCAGCCTGTTTGTTATCGCCATCCTTTGGTGTTCAGAGGACGAGGCTCTGAAAGACTACACTCACTGTTAGATATTCAGATTTAGTTTTTGTTTTAATGTAGCTCATTAATTTAGAACAGTAAACAGTCAGTTTTACTGGAACTCCTTTAGTAGGTGTCCTATAAAACTTTTTTATGGACATCCAATCCAATCCAGCCAATCAGAATCGGGTATTCACCCAGACCATGGTATAATAATGAATAAATTAGGTCTGGCAATGCAAGACTAGACTTCATCTCCACAGCGTTGTGGAGTACGGTCTGGCTACATCACAGATACATACCAGGATAGAAGACATTGCATTTCTTTAAACCAATTACAATCGTCGCTAAGCTCTGGACGCAGCGACGGTGGCTCTGCAAAAATAGTCTCAGGAAAAAACTTGTTCTGGTGAAACAAAGCTATATAAATTAGCTGGATACATGGGTAAACCTGAATTTATCTTAACAGTGTATCTCCGTGTGTACTTCGTCCACAACAATCCCACCAAACGGTCCCAAAACGTCCAGTTAGAGAGTAAATGCCGTAAACATATTCTTTGTAAATCTTTACAATCAGTCCCCGAAAGAACCAAGCAGGCCTGCCTTGTTGCACCATCCAGTTGTTTTCGAAACTGTAGCTTGCTAGTTCAAAGTTTGTTGTTGTTTCTGTAGCGAATGGATTTTGAGAACGGCAACACACAGAGAGCTGAAGCGGGGGTGGGGGGGGGGCAAAGCCTGTCAGGCTTTATCCTGGAAATGTACTTCCGTTGATCCAGACTAATTAAAGTCCAGTGTTAGCCTTGTCTTTTGTTTCTGTTCTATTATTCTGTCCTTCCCTTTCTGTATTGTCCATCTTGTTTCTGTCTTTCTTCGCAGACAGTTTTACCTTTTAATGCTGCTATCACATCACATACTCTGAATCCTTTTAATGTGTTTGTCTTTTTGGTCCTCAGTTGGAGAACGTCATTCAGAAGAGCGTGCAGCCGGGCATCACTAACATACCGTCACACGTCGTCCACAACCAAACGGCCACCATGCTGGCGATCGGAACGAACCTGCTCACTCACACAGCGGAGCAGACTCGCAAACTCAATGTGGTGGAAGCCAAGGTAACCAGTCGCCACTTTGCTGACCTCGTCACCTGAAAGCAGATTTCCTCGTTTGAATGTTTAACGTTTATGTTTAATGTGTTCCACCAGGTGCTGAACCACACGTCTCGAATAGAGATCCAGCTGCTGGAGAATTCTCTGTCCACCAACAAGCTGGAGAAGGAGCTGCTGCTGCAGACCTCGGAGATCAGTCAGCTGCGAGACAAGAACAGGTAGGAAACTTCACTGCTTCCAAATCTCGCTTCAAGTCTGAATCTGTTGAACATTAGACACTCAATAATGCTCTATAGACACACTTTAGGAGTAACAATTTCAAAATCAGTATGTGTACACATACAAGGAATTTGACGGTTTTTTTTGTTTTTATTTAAACGTGTTGTGCAATTTCACACTTACAGTTCAGTTCATACAGATTAAATGACCGGAACTAGTTCACGTTCAGTGTTTTTTAAAGTGCTCATATTATGCTCATTTACAAGTTCATAATTGTATTTTGAGGTTGTACCAGAATAGGTTTACATGGTTTAATTTTCAAAAAACATACATTCTTTGTCGTACTGCACATTGCTGCAGCTCCTCTTTTCACCCTGTGTGTTGAGCTCTCTGTTTTAGCTACAGAGTGAGACATCTCACTTCTGTTCCATCTTTGTTGGGAGTCACACATGAGCAGTACCTAGGTAAGGACTAATAGCCAGTCAGAAGCATAGTATGAGGGACGTGCCACGCTAGCAGCTAGGCGAGCATTATAACGTGTGTTAGAAAGTGACGCACGTTCATCACGGAAGTAAAGGCTGGACTACAATAGAGCTGTTTGGAGCTGTTTGTGAACAGTGTTTTCTGTTGGAGTCCCTTTGGGGTGGACTTTGGGCTTTTTCACTTTGTAAACCTATTACATGCACAAAAAAGATATATAACACAATAAAGGAAAGGGAAAAATCCAAAAAGCATAATATGAGCACTTTAAATGATCTGCTCCGAGCTATTCTTTTTCAGTAAAACCTTCTAGATTTTTGATGAAACTCCTTCAAAAATGCATATAAACTGACATCAGCAGTATGGGTAGCTGCGTCTGAATTGCCAGTTGCACAAGCAACGCAGGTTTTGTGTGGAAGTCTGCCCATAGTGTTCCCTCTTGTTAGAATGCGTAGCGCCCCCCCCCCTCCCCATGGTTAGCGTTTGAGATAAGGTTCTCTTGCGACAGTGAACAATGCTCACGTTCTCGTTTTATTTGGTTACAAACGGATACGTTCAATGAGTGCGGCTTTTTTAGCTCGTTCACACACAACACTGTTTTTTTAGATGCTCTCAATGTACTTCCAGCAGAACACAGAGGCTGCCATCTTGGATCTAACTCTGAAAGTGGAAAATAAAACACATGTATCAACTGACTTTCTCCGACTCACAGCGAAGTGTATGAGTCCCCTTTAACAGCTGGAAAAGCTAGTTAGAAACATCTTCTTATACCTGCCATATTTGACCTTTTTTTTTCTCTTTGTGTGAAATGTGTAATATGTGAGCATATTGACAATCTAATATATAATAGGGATGTATGTAAATATACTGTACATAAATAGGGATGAAATATAATCATGATAATATTGGAATTCAAACAAAAACTGCCACAGTTTAAAGACATAAAGACATAAAGAACCAAAGAACACGACTGAGGAGGTAAAAAGAAAAGAGTCTTTATTTAGAAAAAAAGTACAAGGATGCAAAAAATCCAGGCAGTAAAACCAAGAACAGATAGGTCAGGCTGAGGCAAAATCTGAAATCCACAGGCTGGGTCAAAAACTAAATCAGGATCAAAAAACAGACAAGGCAATAATGGCAATAATGTGAACGCAGGAAAGCTAAGGCACAAAGCCAGTCTGGCAGAGAGCTAGTGGATGTGGACTGCCAAATATTCTAGGGATCTAATGAGGGAATGGGAAACAGGTGAGCGGCGAGGATGAGCTAAAGTGATTCTGCTGACGGAAGGCCGGCAGATAGGAGTGGCAGGGTCTGCAATGACTGCACAGTTGGAGCACAAAGTAAAAACAAGCAAACTGAATAAATGAATAAAAAAGACTGAAATTTAAAACCATACCAGAAAAAACAAACTGGAGCAGGGAAGACATTCTGCCACTGGAACAGGAAGTACATCAGGCAAAAGTTACCTCCCGGTAAAAGTGCACCCCTGAGGATACAAAAACAAAAGTTAACATATGAAGAGTTCATCTGCAAAAACAGATGAAATAAAAGAAAAAAACAACACCAGTTTTATTGATGTTCCTTGGACTGCACCAAAACAAAGAAAACAGGATTTAGGAAAATATATATTTTGCGAATTAACTCTTAATATGAGTTAATCAAGTCAGTGTCCATAGTTAGAATCTGAACATGTTGACATGTTAATTGTCCTGTCTCTCTTACGTCATTACCTTTTATCTTCCTACTGTCTGAATCTCTGATGAAGACATTAATACATCTCTAAATATTTAAGAAAGAAACCAAACACACTGTTTATCATGACCAGTGATAAAGTATATTGTAAAGTCTGTCCAAAGCTCTCCTGTGTCTCTGCACCACAGCCATCTAACACCCAGACAGCCTACTGTTAACCAAGTTTCAGCTTTAAAGGACAATACTGGCGCAAAATGAACCTAGGGGTTAATAACATATGTGTACCGAGTCAAACGTTCTCTGGGACATGTTTTTCATGCGTCTCTAGCTTTAAACAAGCTAACGCAAACTGGTGGTTAGCTGCTAACGCTAGCTTTCAGGGCAGATGGTAAATCGCTATTTTATACCACTAACAAGGCTCAAAATAGCACCACACTTCAACGGTAGCATAATGAGGATCCCTACATGTAAACCGAAGCATTGAGAACTTTGTAAGTGTACAGTTTATTACAAAGATAGATTATAAAGCCAGTATTGTTCATGTTTACATGCGGGCGCCATCTTGTAAAACAGTCATGAGCAGTTAAACGACGAACATCGTGCAACCAGTAACCAGTAACATAGCTCAAACACAGCGTTTGTAATTCGACTGGTCATGATGGCGCCCGCATGTAAACATGAACGCTACTATCTTTATAATCTATCTTTTTAATAAACTGTCTGTACACTTACAAAGTTCTCAATGCTTCGATTTACATGTAGGGACCCTCATTATGCTTCCGTTGAAGTGTGGTGCTATTTTGAGCCTTGTTAATGGTATAAAATAGCGATTTACCATCTGCCCTGAAAGCTAGCGTTAGCAGCTAACCACCGGTTTGCGGTAGCTTGTTTAAAGCTAGAGACGCATTCGATTAGCATGAAAACAGATACCAGAGAACGTTCGACTCACTACACATATATTATTAACCCCTAGGTTAATTTTGCGCGGGAATTGTCCTTTAAGGGCATTTTCAAGGCAAAATAAATTTCATAATTAGCTTCTATTGTTTTAAAGTGCTCATATTGTGCTTTTTGGCTTTTCCCCTTTCCTTTATTATGTTATATATCTTTTGTGTGCACATTATAGGTTTACAAAGTGAAAAAGCCCAAAGTCCACCCCAAAGGGACTTACCATCTCCAACAGAAAACACTGTTCACTAACTGCTCCAAACAGCTCTATTGTAGTCCAGCCTTTACTTCCGTGACGAACGTGCATCACTTTGTAACACACGTTATAATGCTCGCCTAGCTGCTAGCATGGCACTCCCTCATGCTCTGCAACTGACTAGCTAGCAGTCCTTACTGCGCATGTTCAACTCCCAACAAAGATGGAACAGAAGTGAGATGTCTCACTCTGTAGCTAAAACAGAGAGCTCAACACACAGGGTGAAAAGAGGAGCTGCAGCAATGTGCAGTACAACAAAAAATATGGTGTTTTCTAAAAATTAAACCACATACACCTATTCTGGTACAACCTCTAAAATACAATTAATGAACCTGAAAATGAGCATAATATGAGCACTTTAAATCCTGTGCAGACATGTTTTAGGACACAGAAATACACTGCTTCGAACAATAATCTGTGGGTGATGTCTGAAAACAGTTGAATTGACCCTGAGTGGAGTGAAAGGCTGAGGGGGGGAGGGAGACAAGAGCCTTATCAGTTATTTCACAACTATAACAGTGAGAACATTTGAAATACAAGCAAGTCATTAGAGATGATGGAAATATGTCCACAGCTGTTGCTGCGAGACACGCCAATATTTGGAATCACAATATTTTCACTATTTTTCACGGTGAGGTGAAGTTGGACGGTGCGCTGAGCGGTAAAACATGCAGAGTAATTATCAAGCGTGTTCTCTGTTACAGTAATAGATATAATACAAACAGAGAGGCAGATACCCAGTGTGCGAGAGTGTGTGTGTGTGTGTGTGTGTGTGTGTGTGTGTGTGTGTGTGTGTGTGTGTGTGTGTGTGTGTGCGTGTGTTCCAGTGTGAGAGGTTTAACATTGAGTGTTAACTCTTCTCTTTAATTAACTCTCAGGGGGCACATGTCTTCGTTTACGGTAGAACGACTGGGGGAGTCTTCTCGCAGTCGGTGTTTGTTGAACAGATGTTTTAAGTTGCTAACAAGCCACGTAAGCTCCAGCTGTCTTGTGTGGAGCTGTGCTTCTGTTTTTGTTCTTTTCATACAAACTTCTCTCTTTTTCTTCTCATCTCCTTACGATCATTCAGAGGATTTTTTTCACTCCAAGTTGGCTGAACAATGCAGATGTATCTTCACTTTAATTCACGCTGTTCAGTTCCACTTCTGTCCTTGCTTTGAGTTTATTTAAATTCACTGTTTATTGCAGAGTGAATACCTCATCAGGGAGGTTTAGGTGGACTGTTGGGCCAACAATTATCAGGGTTTCTTTTAACCCTTAGCATGATCGTTGCCTAACCTTAACCTTAACCCACTCGTTTAAGTGACCTAAACGTAACCACAGTTTAACCACAGAGGTGGCAGATCAGGAAATGCTCATATAAGTCTTACTTATGAAGACTCTGACAAGCAAGTTATTTAGTTGTTTAGGTACGTGGACTCCTCTGCGTGCACAGTACTTCTCAAAGGTCATATTTTTCCAAAATATAGCTAAATAAAAAGAGTAAGAAATAAGAAAAACAGTCTAGTTTTGACTTGGTGAGAAAGCATTCTTGAGATAATCCGGTGTGTTTTGAGAGGTCCCTAAAAGCCTTAAAGATAGGAACAATTCACAACCGCGGAGCATTTTACCTTAAAATATGACAATGATGTGTTCAGAGAGCTGGTTCTGATTATTTTGGGTAATGGTCAGGCCGATGAGCCACTATGGGATGAAGGCAACAGTGCGACAGTGTCGGATTTTTTACCTAAGAATCTGGCATTTCTTTTACCATTACCTAGCAATAAAAAAGTGTAAACGTTGCTGTTAAAACATGTATAAAAGCATGAACATAACACTGATGAACTTTTAGTTTTTGTTAGTCACATTCAGGTTTTTGCACTCTTGACGTACTAAAAAACGGTTTGATGCTTTATGAAACACATCAGACTTAAGGTCCCTTAAATTTATAATTTCCTGGTTTTCATTTTCTCATAGTTCTTTGTTGTAGTTTCACAACTAGAGCTGCAAAGATGAATCGCTTAGTTGTCAACTATTGAATTAATCGCCAACTTTTTTGATATTTGATCAATCTTTTGAGTCTTTTTTAATTTTAAAAGTCCAAATTCTCTGCTTCCAGCTTCTTAAATGTGAATATTTCTTCACTCCTCTGTGACAGTAAACTGAATATATTTGAGTAGTGGACAAAACAAGACATTCAAGGACGTCATCTTGGGCTTTGGGAAACAATGATCCACATTTTTCACCATTTTCTGACATTTTATAGACCTAACAACTACTCCATTAATCGAGAGAAATAATCAGCAGATTAATGGACAATGAAAATAATTGTTAGTTGCAGCCCTAAACTCAACATTTAATATCTGTGTTCAAATAGAAAAATACTTTTTAGAAAGAGTCAGCTTTATTTTCTGTGTTTTGGATGTAGTTGGGGATGTGTGCAAACTCATTAATCCACACACACACACACACACACACACACACACACACACACTCATGCTGTACAAACCGCAGCACCACGGCGATCAGTGGCTCCCCATCAGTCCTCATCCCACTGAATGATGTTGGGTCGTTCATGTGCAGGTCAGCATGTTGAAGTGATCAGAACCAGCAGCTGGTCATGTGTTTCAGCTCCCATTGTGACCAACGTCTCACCTACGGATGTAAAGTGATACCACTCACAGGTGGAACAGAGCCACATGTGGAGGGTCACGTCTGACTCTTGTCAGCTACACTTCAACACAAACTGGACTTCAGGTTCTACAGTGTGGTTAGAAAGGCTAACGGATATTATATTAACAGATCTCACATTACATTCAATTCAATTTAATGTATTGTCATTCAGCATGTTAGACACACGGAGAACGAAATTCACTCTCAGGACCAGCAATATGGCAGTGGCAGTAATTCATTAGCCTATGATAAAAAAAAAACAAGGTTTAAATATAGAATAAATAGGATAAGAAATAGGATAATAAAATCAGTTCTTTAAAAACAATCAAAGTGGCAGTATTTCAGGGCATCAGCAGTCCATAAAGTGCATGTAAAGTGCATACAGTTCAATAAATGCATACAGTTCTTTCTGTATGGGGTGTTAATGTACTGATATTCACAGGAGAACAGGGGAGCCTAAATCCTCCTGGCCTATCATCCTCCTGCAGGGCTGGTAAACCTCATTGGTCCAGACTGAAATATGTCAACGACAATTTGATGGATGAAGATGAAATTTTGTGCAGGTGTTCACGGTTCCCAGAGGATGAATCCTTTCCTCATCCCCTGACTTTTCCTCCCGTGCCAACACAGTTTTCACGTATCTTGTGAAATACTATCTACTTCTCTCTACTTGATGTATTTGTACAGACATTCATGGTAACCAGATGATCAACCCTGCTGACTTTGCTGGTCAACCGACGTTACCTCTGTCGCCACCATGAGGTGAAATGCTTAAAAACAAACCAAAACATTTTGTACAAACGTTCATGTTCCTCTCAGGATGAACTGTAGCACATTCTTCTCTTAACAGCACATATTCTGTGCTAAGCTTGTCGCATGGCGACTTGTTTTACTGTAAACTGCGGTAATTAATCTTGCAGCAGGAAATTAATTGGGACATTAAGTCCCTGAACGTTAGTGATGAATCTACTCATACAGAAGGTAATGAGATATTTCATTTCAAATAATGTATTTTCCTGATATTGGACAACAGCACAACGTATTTATCACTCACAGAGTGTGAGTTATTCTGGGAAACATTGGAGATGGAGACACATATTCCCACCCAACTCCCACAGCCCCCCCCCCCACCCCACACTTTCCCCCCCCACCACCACCACCACACTTACTGCTCTCTGCACTCAGAGCCAGAAATGTGAGTGTGAACTGGAAATCAGTGTGTCAGTGTCCCATGTTTCCCTCTGAAGCCGCTGCCACTCCTTCATCAGGTTTCGTTCACTTGGCCCCCGCGTTGTTGATCTAACTGTGGGCTGGCGTCTATTTCCAGCAGCTGTACTGCTGGTTCAGCTGCAGAGATAACGTGAACTGCAGTCTGCTCTGGCAGAAAGAATGATGGGCGGTTATTAATCTTTATTTCACTGTTTTACGGCTCTCTCTAACAGGAGGGAGTAACTCAGGAGTAACAACCTTTGGGCCATTACAGACAGATTTGTAGTACAAATAGTTTGGATTTCTGTCCTCCTGTTAGCACACACACACACACACACACACACACACACACACACACACACACACACACACACACACACACAGTTAAACAGTCTGATAATAATATGACACATTCCAGTAGTTATTGTGTGATGACATAGTATTTTACTTTCCCTTAGCCTGCCGTCGCCACTCCTTAATTTAGTTATTGCCTACATTTCCCAGAATGCCTTTATCCAGCTGCTACAGAAGTGTCTGTCTGTGCTATATGTTATACGTCTTCTATAACTTTTTCATTTTAACATAAATGATGGTTGAACATCAGAAGTCTGTCTCTGCTTCTGAAGGACTGAAACTAACACCTGATCAGTTTACTGCTGATGTTTTATCGAGACTTTCCTTCAAGAAAAACAACATCACTCGTTTCAAAAGGTTTCCCCAAAACGACATTCATGTGACAAAGCCCTCTACCAGACACAGTATGTTGTGAACAAACAAAGAAAGTTCTCTTTACATACTTACTACAAACTTACTTGTGTGTATCTTTGAAGTCTAAGGCTGCATTCACACACACTGCAGCGGTCCTCTAGCCTGACAAGCCAGACCAACATCAACATGTTGGGTCTGGGAACACACCATTGGCAGGGCTCAATTCGAGGGGCGGGATGAACGGTTGTCTTTCAAATTCCCTCTGCACGCAATAGGATAGCGCTACAACCAACCAGAGCAACGAAGAAGGTAGGGGAGCTAGTCGGCAAAACTCCGAACACACCTTCCTTTTTTAAGAATGACTTCAGTGCCGTTCTTTGTTCTTTTCTCAAAGAAAAGCTTAACTCCAAGTCTGCGGCGAAAAGTTGAGACCAATTTAACAGTGAGAGTCCCGTACAGGAAACAGGAAACATCACTGCCTCTATTGCTGCCACAAGGAACACCAAACACAAGCATTGAACTGCCCAGGAGTTTGTGGAACAGCTCTCCGGCTCTTTTCTCTCTCTCTTTCTCTGTGAAATGAAGCTGTCTTCAATTGCGTTCGGAAATGTTGAGATCTATAAACAATCTGATGGAAAACAGTAATTGTGTCAGTACTAAAGTCTACTTGTGCTACATTGGGGAGTTAAAGAACACAACTTGGCGTCACACAAATGGACCGTTTCAATGACACTGCGGACAATCGGAGGAGCGCTTTCTTTGGTCTGAACGCGTGTTGAAAGGATTTCCTTCCTCACAGAACATTGACAAAGCTGCAAAGTATTTTCCTCTTTTCTTCTTTACTGTCTTTGTTGACACATTGCAGTATATCTTGGCATGTTACCGCCCCCCCTGTTGTCACACCCGACACCACCGATGTTCTCTGTGTTCTCTGTTGCACCTGTAACCACACAGCAGTGATGTTACGTAGGGCTGAGACGGTATGGATTTTTTCTTACCGCGGTTGAAAAGCAAAAAATTCCCGCTGTATCACGGTATACCGCAACCGCCCTCACGAGAGTAGCGTAAGTTAGAGCGAGAATGGCAGGGTGCCTTAAGTGAGTGACGTCAGTGCCCTTGTGGTCGCGCAAGGAGAGCGAGCGGTAACGGAGAGTAGCGTACGAGTGCCGCTGTGAGGAAAAGAGAGAGGAAAAAGAGTTAGCAAAGTTGACGTAAAGTGAGTCAGACACAATCCATGTCATTAGACACAACGTGCAGACATGTGCAGGCCAATGTTTTTTTGCGGTGATGACGGTGACGAGCTCACGTGACCGCGGTAATGCGTAACCGTCCCAGCCCTAATGTCACGGTGTCCTGTAGTGCAACCTGTACATCACTGCAGCAAGTACTGGAGGTCAGCAAACACAAGACCTTCACGAGGTGTTGACTGACTCTTTAATCACATGTTTAATGTTGTAACTATGACGATGAAGCTCCCATAACCTAAACAAAGTTCATAATTGAACCAAAACCACAATGTTTCCCTAAACATAACCAAACCTTAATAATAATACATCAGATTTATATATCACTTTTTAAAGTTCTCAAAGACGCTTACCTCACCCGTGTTGTAGTCATAATTTTGTATTCACAAAAGTATAAACCGATTTATTTATTTTTACAGTAATTTATAGCAGATTTGGAAGGCACAGAGAAACTCTGTTGTCCTGTTGGTAGGGGCGTCAAAACAACCTATTTTACAACGCAATGGTTTTATCATTAAAACATCAAAGTCCTCTGTAGCCTGTTTGGAAATCTCTTGATGTCATGTGACCTGTGGCCAGATCTCTGTAAGAAGGAGAACAATGCACACTGGCACCAAACAGATATTGCTGCATTGTGAGTCGACGTTTGTGTGATTTTGTGTGATATACATGTCTTGTGAGTCTGCTGTTGATGAGTGTCTAAAGTCTTTTTTTTCTCTGTCCGTCTGTCCATCAGTCGTTTGGAGAGTAAAGTTCAGAGGTTGGAGTCTCAGCAAAAAGGAGAGCTGGCGGACATGAAGGAGGAGAAGAACAGACTGCAGGTATAGTCCATGAGCATCATCAGCAGGTGTTTGGACAGGTGTTTGTGTAATGCCTCAACTATATTATATTATATGTGTTTTAACTATATACTATAAATATCGCCAGGATTACTTTATGTGAATCAATTAGCAACATTTATGAGGCCGAGCTTTCAGTGTACAGCATGAGGTCTGACCTCATGAATGTAAATTGTACAGATCTAAATGTGCGGAGGATTTATTTAACTGTTTCTACGCATTCACTCTACTCTAGTCCCAGCTGGCTGACATAAGCATAAAGAATATCAATCGAAACAAAAATTAAAATCTATAATTATAAAGTGAAGTGCATAAAATATGAACAAAAGCCAGAGAGTAAAAATCAAAACTCCACTTTCATGGATGGAGGAAGAAACGAGGGCTCATCACTGTTATAAATCTGATGTATGAAGTCCACACTGACTGAACCGAACCGTTTGCTCCCAGTCTGTCGTCAGGGCGCAGATGACGGCCATCGAGTCTTTAGAGAGGCAGCTGAGGGTCGCCAGCAGCAACAACACTGCTCTGCAGAGGCAGCAGGCTCAGCTAATGGAGTCTGTCCACACACTCATTAACATGGTGGCCACTACTACAGGTACACACACACACACACACACACACACACACACACACACACACACACACACACACACACACACACACACACACTTTCTCCAAACTTTGTATTTTAAAAAGTCTTTTAACATCAAGGCTAGGGGAATACAGATGAAAAATAGCCTTTGGTTAATTATTTTGGCATGTGTTTTTTATTAATGTGCACTGTTCCTTTCTTAACTAAACTGAATTGAACTGTACTGTACACACGTGTGTATCTAGACAAGCCATCATAAAAATAAGAGCTCTCTGATTTACTTTTTTTTTTACATTTTGTTTCATTTTTCTGTAATTTATTCTAGTAATGAAATGTGGTGCCTCGTCTTCCTCTGTTGCCTGTCCTTACGTATACAGTAGGGGTGGGGGGGAATCGAAAATCGCATGCATCGTGACTTTTTTTGCGGCGATTTTTAAAATCTATTCTTTTCCCTAGAATAGGTTTTTTTTTTTTTTTTTTTTTTTTTAAACAATGATTCACCTAAATATTTCCTGTTCGTATGGTACCGCCGCAGGAGACATATAACATATAGCACAGACAGACACTTCTGTAGCAGCTGGATAAAGGTATTGTGGGAAATGTAGGCAATAACTAAATTAAGTGGAGACGGCAGGCTGAGGGAAAGTAAATTACTATGTCATCACACAATAACTCCTGGAATGTGTCATATTATTATCAGACTGTTTAACTGTGTGTGTGTGTGTGTGTGTGTGTGTGTGTGTGTGTGTGTGTGTGTGTGCACATGCGTGCGTGCGTGTGCCTGTTCAGGGTCACCTCCCAGGGACCAGATGTGGAGGGACTGTGCAGATGCTTACAAGGCGGGCCACTCTGTCAGCGGCCTTTATAACATCTACATCGGTAACAGGACTGAACCCGTGCAGGTAGGACCGCTGAACCTCCGTCTAGGTTCTCCAGTTGTTCATCTTATTTATTACATTTTCACAACAGAACATGTACACAAAGGCCAAAGTGTCCGAGCTTGAAAAGCTCAGTGGTTTTGTTAAGACTGACCCATCAATGTGATGAAAACACACACTGGACATAACAGAGTAGTATTCAATCTACATAATAATATTAACTATAAATGAAATTAATCTTTTTTTTTTTTTTTTTTTTTTTTTTCGTGTCACTTTAAAAAGCAAAAACTGAAAAATTGTCAAACTGTTTCTTCAGCTTTTCAGATAAGACAATTTGCTGCTTTCCTTCTTGTCAGAGCTCTATAGTATGACGGTGTATTAGGGCTATTGTAAGTAAAATAAAATAAAAAACAATAATGATGGAGCCAGGTAGAGCTGGCTTAAAATAATCAGTTCTCCAATTTTAATCCTTCTTTGTGTGTGTGTGATCTGGTATTGATTAATAAAACATTTGAGGGTTGCTTCTTGCTTGTACACATTACAGCAGAAGTTCTCTTAAGATCTCTTTTGTATCCAAGCTAAATTTATATTGTAATTTGTAATCTGAAATTCCCCTAACCTGATTGATATTGAATCCGGAATATAATTGAATCAGGACCTTGTGAATCGGAATTGATTTGGGAAATCATTGGTGATACCCAACCCTAGGGGAGGGGAGGGGAGTAAAATTGTGAGAATTACAAGTCAGTCTAAGAATTATAAGTCATACATGTACGCTTGATGGTGTTTTTTGCCTCCAACGGCGCCTTCCAGGCAGCTAACCCTAACCTTAACCCTAAACATAACCATTGCCGCGCTGCCTGGAAGGAGACGTTGGGGGCAAAAAACACCAAAGATCTACATGTACGCAGTCTTGTATAACGTACTTGAAAGCAATACTTGAGTAAAAGTACAAGTATCTTACCAGAAAATGACTTTGGTAGAAGTTAAAGTCACCTTTTAGAATATTACTTGAGTAAAAGTCTTAAAATATTTGATATTTAATGTACTTAAATGTCCCATGGCATGAAAATTTCACTTTATGAGGTTTTTTAACATTAATATGAGTTCCCCCAGCCTGCCTATGGTCCCCCAGTGGCTAGAAATGGCGATAGGTGTAAACCGAGCCCTGGGTATCCTGCTCTGCCTTTGAGAAAATGAAAGCTCAGATGGGCCAATCTGGAATCTTCCCTTTATGACGTCATGAGGGGAAAGGTTACCTCCCCTTTCTCTGCTTTGCCCACCCAGAGAATTTGGCCCACCCGTGAGAAAGAGAGAGACATCATGGCTTGCCAACGAGCGAAGCATGGCAGTTGGTCAAGGCCACAAAGTCTGACCTTAACAAAGAGAAAAACAGAAACAGAATTTTCATTTTTTTTTTTGTTCACTCCAACGTTCAAAAACATTTATTGCAAGTAACGAGTAACAAAGACGCTGAGGGGAAATGTAGTGAAGTAAAAGTATACATTTTATTTAGGATATGTAGTGGAGTAAAAGTGAAAGTTTTCAGAAATATAAATAATGAAGTGAAGTACAGATACGTGAAAATTCTACTTAAGTGCAGTAACAAAATACTTTGTACTTCATTACTTTACAACACTGCATGTACGAGTGAAAACTTGGATACAAACAAACCAGTTCTAAATCGATTTTGACCTGATTTAGATTATTACAGTATCTAACACTGTGACAAGTGTCAGACTAAATTGTAAAAACAAAGTGTAAAAACTTTTTTTTAAATTTTTTCCTCTCTTCCAGGTGTTCTGCGACATGGAAACGAGCGGTGGCGGCTGGACGGTGTTCCAGCGGCGATTTAACGGCAGCGTTGACTTCCAGAGGAGCTGGAGGGAATACAAAATGGTCTGTTTGTCCCTTGAGAGCGATGCAATCTAATGTCACGGTCAGAATAAAAAATGTTTGGATCACTGAACCCCACCTCCTCCCGTCCTGCAGGGTTTCGGGGACGTGTTTGGAGAACACTGGCTGGGTAATGAAGTGATGTACCTGCTGACCAGTCAGGGTCAGTACTCTCTGAGAGTGGAGCTGAGGGACTGGGAGGGAAACCCCGCCCACTCCCTGTACGACCGGTTCACACTGACCAGTGAGAGACAGCAGTACAGGTAACTAACAGTTACACACACACACACACACACACACACACACACACACACACACACACACATACTGTACACACTGATGATATGATAAAACAGAGCCAGTGTGGCGTCTATCTCTAGGATTGGTTCACAGGAGTTTGAGCATCCTACCATTCATCATTCACAACACCCAACTGACATTTATCGTTTCTAGCGAGCAATTGGTACTTCCGCTCAAAATTACAATCAAAACCCACGCCCGGCTGCTTGGAGTGTTAATTTACGGTTAATTTCAGTGTTGTGAATGATCATTGTACAGACAATTATCCCACTTATAGTGTGGTGTGTAGTGTGTGTTCTTATACTGTATAGTATATAGTATATTTTTTGCACATTATCTGCTGCTGTAACAGTAGAAAATTCCCATAGGGATTAATAAAGTACTCTATCTATTTATATTTTATATTTACACTCTTTTCTACTTTGTACAGCAACGACTGCACAGCAATTTCCCTTTGGGATAAAGTTCTGTCTTATCATATCTTATAACTGCACATGCTCATTTCATGGATCAGCCAGCCAATGGATCACCCTGTCTCCTGTCAATCAGGTTGTATCTGAGAGGTTACAGCGGCACAGCTGGGAGGCAGAGCAGCCTGACCACCCACGGGACCGGCTTCAGCACCCGAGACCAGGACAACGACAACTGTGACCACTGCAAGTGTGCCCTGATGCTCACTGGAGGTAAGCCTTCAAATCTCCGCTCCATCCTGGGTTACACCTAGCCTGGCTCCGCCCTCCTACGTACTTCCACTCAATTTTAATTTTCCTTCCTTAAATCACATAGAAGAGAGTCATACATCTCACCAAATAGGAAAAACCGCGATGACTCCATATTTTTGTGGTTTGCGGATCAAAATATTTAAAGGCAAGCATGTGTCACCCCTCACCTCGTGTCGATGCCAACACAAACAGCTCTTTAGTTCTCCCCCCTTGATGGGCTGCGATCAACGATTAACTTTATCGTTCCTGCAAAACCGCATACTCTCTGGGCAAATGACTCCAGTGGTCACTGTTAGTCAGTGATTCATTTCAAATTACTGCAATTTACAGAGAAGAGAAAAGAAAGAGTGGCAAAGATGAAAACGCAGCAACAGAGGGAACAGGGTTGAATAAGGAAAAGATGAGGAAAGAGTGAGTGAGGGAACTGAAGTGTTTACAAAAGTAAAGATAGGACACATCCACAATGTTCCAAGGAAATATTTAAACACATTCTCGTGAACAAGTTCTATAAATATCCTACGAAATTACGGCGACGGTCGACCGGTCACATAAAAGTTAAGTTTAGCCGTCTTTACAGTTCAATTGCGCCGAGAAAAGGTGACTGTAAGCCACGTACAGAGCACTGTGAGGGGGCCAGTGGCCGTTTTTATATATGCATATTACATATATACTGACTAACAACATGTTGTTTGCTGACATTAATGTGTTTATTTGAAAGTACAAATAGACTCCATCAATCTGCCCCTCTTCTCCCTTAATAATCCCTCTCTTTTTCGTTCCCTCCCTTCTTCTTCGCTCCTCACACACCTCATCTTCCTCATCATCCTCCTCTCTCTCTCTCTCTCTCTCTCTCCATCTCTCCATCAGGTTGGTGGTTTGACGCTTGTGGTTTCTCCAACCTGAATGGTATTTACTACACCGTCGGCCACAACATCAGGAAGCTCAACGGCATCAAGTGGCACCACTTCAGGGGCCCCAGCTACTCCCTGCGCTCCACCTCCATGATGGTACGGCCGTATGACTTCTAACAACAGCCCCAGCGATGGTACGACCCACAGCCTTAGGACCCTCTAGTATCATGATGGTACGACCCTATGGCTCCCAACACCGCTTCAGGGCTCCAATGGCTTCCTGATGATGTGGATATTTCTAACAACACCCCTCGATTTAAGCACCATGATGGTATGATCCTACAGTATGACTTCCAAACTCACAACCCTCCAATCCACTGCCATGATGGTACAAGGCTACAACTTTGAACAACAACCCTGCCTGTCCTCAGACTGACAGCCATAATGTTAAAACCCCTCTGCCCCAGCTTTATGCTTTTCAAAGTCTTGCTTTATGTTTCTCCTCTGGGACTTTGTTGTTATGATTTACCCTGGATCCATAAGGGTAGAAAAGAGCAAGTTCATACAAAGTGCAGTTTGAAGGCAGAAGTGTTTTTAGTTAAATGGCTGCCTTGATAAAGCACTCTGCAACTCACTCTCCCATTCACACACCGAGCTGCCATCCAACCATCTGGAGCCGTTTGGGGTTCAGCGTCTTGCCCAAGGACACATTGACGTGTGGACAGGAGGAGCTGGGGATCGAACCATCCACCCTTTGATTAGTGGACGACCCGCCTTGCTCTATCTCCTGAGCCTGGACGGCCATCATAGAAAGGTGGGAGACACGTTAACTGTGGGGATAACGGTGCACATTTTCAGGCAGTCTCTCCTACACATTCGTGGTGTTGCACGTGTTTGTAAATTTAAAATAAAAACAGACTTGGCTGCGTAAGGATGACAAAAGAGAGCTTGAGAGAGAAGTCCAATCCCCGGCTCATGGCTCACCTCCACACAGCTGGCCAATTGCTGCGTAAAATGGGTGTGAATGTCGGATTTTCGGAAAGTTAGTCAGGCGCAGACTGTCCCCAAGTGCCGCTGTCGGAAAGTTGTGGAGGCAGGGAGAGGGTTTCCGAAGCTGTTTAACCATCCGACAAGCACCTCTTATGGCGATGGATCACACCTGCAGCTTCATGGTCAGCCTTTAGGACTTCAAAACATCTCTTGGATGAGAAATCGGTATCATCCACAGACTTCAGAATACCTCCGCAGGTATCTCCTATAACCTGAGAACATTCCTCTTCATCAGGGGCTAGTTATTGTTCTCTGACCAACGTTTTGTGGTGATAGCTGACCCTCGTCAAATGATTAGGCTATTAACTGTTAACCGACAAGCGAGCAACAGAGTCCCAGTTCACCCGTCCAGGACTCTGGGACACTTTCTGCGTCCAGCTGCAGACTTGTACTGGTCGATCAGCCACGATGTTCCGTGCATTGTCTTGGACACATGCAGCCACTTTCCTGGAACCGCTTGTGCTACCGGCACAAGTCCACAGCGGTCCGCCGCGGCGTGTCTGAGCCTGTCCCCAGCGCCTCCACCTACAAGGTTGTCAGCTGTGCGTCTACCTGGTATACTTTGTGTGTAGGACGGACAATTTAATCCACCAGTCCTCATCGATATAGTGCCATGTGGCACGTAGCTCTCCGCTGTGAGCGCCGTCCAGCAGAGAGCCACGAGCAGAGAAAAAAAGAGCTGCTTAAAATGCAACTTATTGTTTAACTGAAAACTCAAACTCAAAATTCTTATTGACAGTTAACGGTCAAATGATTAACATCCCTAGGTCGGACTACTAAAGCTTTAATATTAATCAACATTATAACACCAGTGGACGGTGACAGTGGTGTGTGAATCCCTTCAGCTCCAGAGACGGGAAGAAAAATGTGGTGAGAAGTCGAGGCCTCCCTGAGGATCAATCCGAGGATGACGAGGTTTTCTTCTTCAAACTTGAGAACCACAAAGACCAGTGTGGTCAAATTCCCCTTTACTGTATGTTCACTGTTAGGGAAACAGTCCTGGACATAAAAAAAATGGAAACGGATTGAATGATTGAAGGACGAGTTCCTGAGACATGCAGCTGGACGCGATGAACATGGTGGACATGGTTTTAATTATTGTTCAGGAAAAGAAACGATAACGGCAAAATCAGAAGTAGTTGTAATATGTTGGATAGAAAGTCTGGATAATGAGCAAAGAAAGAATGATTTAAACAAAGAAGAAATCAAACCAGAGACTGTGGGTGAGTCCAGATTCTGAAGCCGAGAAATGTTGCTTTAATTATCATCCCAACTTTGATTATTTCTTTGTTTTTTCGTTTGGTGTGCACACTCTCACTCTCATGGCACTCATACACACATCAAATGAGTCGCAGACCATATTAGTATTGCCTTGTTGCTCTCTAAACAGTTTTTTCTGTCTCAAACACACACGTTACACTCCTGGTATATAATACACTCACTTATTACATCCACAGATAAATGACAAAAAAGGAGAGCGGACAGCTGAGATGGCGTTATAGCTCATGTGTCGTTAGCAGCAGAGACGGCGACTCAAGTCTGAAACTCGGACGCCCAAACATCAACGAGGTAACAGGGAACAACCAGGAACAGTGAACACAGAGACACTCGCGCTAGGGAGAAGGCTGGTAAAGTTGACACTGGGGGAGAACAGGGAGAACACAGGGAGAACACAGACTAAATACACAAGGCAACGAGGGGTTGTAACGAGAGACAGGTGGCATGAAGGCTGATGAACAGGTTATCACATCGGGGATTTTCGGCTGGATGTCCCTCACCTTCCGCTTTTATTTGTGTTCGCCTCCCTATGTGCACGTTCCACCAAAACAAGTTCCTTCCCGAGGCTATTTTGCAGAGTGACAGTTGCTATGCACGGCGCTTAGCACCGCCCAAGATGATTGTAATTGGTTTAAAGAAATGCCAATAAACCAGAGCATGTTTTTCTTCTATCCCGGAATGCTGTGTGGACTAGCCAGACCCTCCTCCGCGGCGCTGTGGAGGAAGGTCTGGCAATGCGAAGCTAGGGAGGGGCTAGTCTCGCTTTGCCAGACCCTCCTCCACAGTCCGCACAATCGTCATGGGCACGGAGCCGCTGCAAAAGGAACTTGTTTTGGTGGAACATGTTTACGTTCAAAGTTTGTTTTAGTCATGCGAGAGAAAACTCAGATTGGACAGATAGTTTAGCTAGCTGTCTGGATTTACCCTGCAGAGATCTGAGGAGCAGTTAACCATAGTCCTCATAAATCCACCGGAGTATAAAATGCCAACACAAAGAGAGTATATTCGGCGAAAATACATGCATCCGGCGGAATTTCCTGCGGCACCGGAGCAATCCCGGAAGTGGAACGTCAAGGACATATACTAGGGAGCAAGGGGGTAAGACAGCCTCCACAAAGCGTACCTCCTATGGAGCCATTTTGTTGCTAACAAGCCATCACCCGCTGTTAGCATTCCATTGACTGCCTACTCATTTTGGTGCCACTTTGACAGCGAATAACTTTACATCTGAAGTGTTTAAAGACTCTATTTGTCCACTGTTTATTTCTAAAGAAACACAACAATGTATAAAAGGCTCCATTACCTTGTATCTCACGTTATGGCTCCATAGCAGACGTTTTTGTAAAAATAGGCTAACGATTATGTCATAACCACGCGACTTACTGTCGTATAGTAGAGGAATTACCGTATAGTACAGGAGAAGCTCGCAGGCAGTTTGGACTTACATTAGCTGTTTAAGTTTAATTACTAATGTTACCTAGCATTTTAGTTAGCAATAATTAGCCTGTGCCTATGTTATCTCCTTACATATACCTACGCTCTCTGTCTCTGCAAGATTCTGAATGATTGAGATTTCTCTTGGCACAGCTACCAGAAGACTTCCAACTTTCAGACAGGTTGCTCACGTCACATCTACGCCTTCAAGCTCAGTTGGTGGCTGCGCAGTAACGCTCAGCCATCACCGGAAAAGTGCTTTTAACAGACTTCACTGGTCTCCGTTGAAGTCCACGGCGTCCATTTCTTTAAGTGTCTATGTTAGGGAGGTGCAGACAATCACAAAGGCGGGAAAACACACAAGGCAGGAAGTCAAACAAGACATTAGCCTACAAAATAAAACTGGAAACTAAACAAAACCCAGGACCATGACACACTTTTGCCAACATCAGCATGTTGCTCTTTGGAGTGGAGACACCAATCACTGGGGTTTATGATACCTAAAAACAACAATAAGGGAATCTCTTAGTCTCTCTCTCTTATCTGTTCTCTGAGAAGCTGACATTCTGGTGACACAGGTCTTCATGTGATAATAGTGATTAAGTATTATCCTGCAGCCTTCTCCTTTTTAATAGCCGTCAATGCAATTTGTATGTGAAGCCTGTAAAAATGTTCTATACTTACCTGAATAAAATGCACTTTATGGAAGAGAAGGTGGTGAAGTTTAGGATGGACGGAGTTTCATCTTTACTCTCATTGTTTCAGTGTGTTGTTCTGGGTGACTGGGTTAAAGCTGTTTACTGCTAACATCAAAATAAATTTCACTTGTTCAGGTTTAAACTTGTTTTGTTTTTTTATGAACTGAGTATGTTTAGCAAAGCTTGTTCACTCAACTTTAAAGGTCCTATGACATGCTGCTTTTTGGATGCTTTTATATAGACCTTAGTGGTCCCCTAATACAGTATCTGAAGTCTCTTTCCCGAAATTCAGTCTTGGTGCAGAATTACAGCCACTAGAGCCAGTCCCACAATGAGCTTTCCTTAGGACGTGGCATTTCTGTGTCTGTAGCTTTAAATGCTATTGAGGAGGAGAGAGGGGGGGCAAGGTGGAGGGTGGGGGTGTGGCCTTGACCAACTGCCATGCTTAGTTCGTTTGCAAGCCATGATGTCTCTCTCTTTCTCATGGGCGGGCCAAATTCTCTGGGCGGGCAAAGCAGAGAAAGGGGAGGTAACCTTTCTCCTTATGACCTCATAAGGAGAAGATTCCAGATCGGCCCATCTGAGCTTTCATTTTCTCAAAGGCAGAGCAGGATATCCAGGGCTTGGTTTACACCTATCACCATTTCTAGCCACTGGGGGACCATAGGCAGGCTGGGGGAACTCATATGAAAGTTAAAAAACCTCATAAAGTGAAATTTTCATGCCATGGGACCTTTAAACAATCTGCAGTATTTTGTCAAATAAAAATGTTTATAAAGCTTCTTTTTGTTTCTCTCTCAGCTGTTAAAAAAAGATAATAATAAAGTTTTACTGATAGCATTTTTTTTTTTAATATATGTCAGTTGTATATCATTTAATATTTTGAGGCTGCAATTTCGACTACACAATAAACGTACCTTTCATGTATCATAATTCTGCATCATTTGATTAATTAAGTTTAATTAATTAATTGGAAATTAATCAGTTATTTGTGAGATATATAGTTTATATAAGTTTGAACCAATGCTATTTTTCTGTAAAATGCATATTGATAAAGAAAGTCAGATTACTTTTTTGTATTATTATATTATTCTACATATATTTACATATACATATAAAAATACAGGAGAAGGGGCACTAGCCTGGAGACCACATTACAGCAGTGGGATCATGTTTTTTTCTGGGTATAGAAACCAGCTCTTTGATAGGACAGGTAAGTGACTCCTGATGGAGCAGCAGCACCATCTGCTGGTGGCAAAAATCGCTTTTTTTTGGAGGTGCAGCAAGAAGCAGCATACTCTGTTTTTCTTGTGACGCTCGTTCATTTTAGACTTACACACAGTATGTGCTTACACGCCAGTTTTAACACATCGTACTTTCATGCCACCCATCCCTATTATTTATGAGTTTTAGAAAGTCTTGTCTACCTTTGAGAAAAGTAAATTGATTTTTAAACTCTTGACTTTGTAATGAGGGATGTACATTTAGGCATTCGTGTCACTGCTTCAATTCCTCGAGGCCTACGAAGCCAACACGGGGAATGAGTCTGAAACGGACTGTCTCTTAAGAGCCGAGCCCTTCTGCAGCACAGCCGTCTGCCTTAAGATGTGCCCAGTTGTTACATACTCTTTCTATCGACTTCAACTCATAATACACACCCCTCAGGCAGCAGGAAGATCAGAATTAGTGAACTCCTCAGGTGTGCTCCTTTTATGAGGGCCCTAAATGTTGATTGGCCAGCTCAAATAATAATATGAATACTTTGGACGCAGAGTGGCAGCAATTCTGGAGGACTTCCCACAGCAAAGTGAAGCTGTTTCAGCAAATAGTGTATGAAGTTGCATTTGGATGGACAGTGATTCTGGGCACAACATATAAACACAAGGTGGTGGGTTTTGTTAATTGTCTTTTTGCTTTTTGTAATATTTTGGAGTGCAAGAAACACTTTGAATATATTACTGGTGTCACATTGCGTGTCATGTATTCTACCCTTTGCTCAGTAGGGATCATAATGATGATTTAAGAGGATGTTTAAACTTGTATTACACTTACTGAACACTTACTGAACACCTGTTAAATGATTGATTATAATTTTAAGTTGCCACAGGAATGCCATGCAGCTTCACAATTGCATAAGTATATCAACACCAACACTGAGGTAGCCTATAGCGGCGATTGTTCCAATGATGTAAAAAACTTTATTGATCCTCGGGGGCCTGGGAGTTCACATACAGCTAACCAGCAGTATGTGTTTTATGATCCTATTTCACACATGTAGTTTTACTCTAAACACTCCTGCAGTAACTTATTTGAATGCAGTCTCTTGTTCAGTATGGCTAGGTATGTTGAGAAATAGGAGAACAAAACAGAAAGAGCAAGTAACAATAAGCAGGCTGAGAATTACATTAAAATTATAGGGAAGAAGCCAAATGTTTTTTATGATCACTACGAGGTACCAGAAACTGTGGAGCATGTGCTTGTTGGTTGCAGGAAATATGTATCAGAGAGAAAGAACATGAAGAAAGTAAATGATTTTGGATAACAGTAGCAGGAGCAAAGAACATAATGAAGTGTGGTGAAAGTGGACAAGGCAAAAGGTGCTTGGTCAGCTTCCTAATGAGAACAGGACTAATGGGACACATCTGACTCCTGGACAACTGTAGGAGTGAACTAACTCCGGAAGATGGTAGTAGTGCAACATTAAGGATGCAAACTGCCGCTAAAACCAAAAGAAAGAAGATGACCTAACTTGCCAAGACTTCGCTTTTCTTGGGACTCAAATTTGTCCTTCCGCGGCTCCAGTAGTAGAGCGTCTCTTCCGGTAGAGAAAAGCAGCCGAGCAGAGTTAGCCGTTTCTGTGAAGGTCGTGAGTCCAACCTGTGAGTATTCTTAAAAATTCAACTATTTAAGTGTGTGAGTTGATTTTACATGATAACGCGTTGCTTTGTCACATTAATAACGACGCCTGCATTTTACCATTTATCCGGAATTTTGCTGTTTTCCTCCATAGATATATATACGGCTTTCCGTATGGATAGCAGTTAGCTGTATGAGCTAACGAGCTAATGTTAGCTCGTCGTGCTGCAGACGTTAGCTAGCTACATGCTTACTGAAAGTTCGTCCCTATATTATATTCTCTTAGTTACACTTATATTAGTTACACATGTAGTGTATTAGTTATGTTGTCTTGTTTTTGTTGGTAAAGTGAAAATATATAATGCGACGAAGAGACGAAGCTTATAGGCATTATGCTACTTTGACCCTAGCGATGCTACAGCTGTTAGCACCACACTGACTCTCCTTTCTGTTAAGGGGAGACACTCGAGGTGAATAGGAAAGTTATTTTAACTGAAAGATAATACCGTTAAACTTCCCCAGTGGATTAAATATGTGCTAGTTTCCATACATTTCCGCAACAGAAATGTGAACATCGGATAAAGCCAGGTTCAAACTTCTTTTTTATCACTCCATAAATGAGAACCAACGTGTCAACAGCCATATAAAATACAATTCCTCCATGTTATTAGGAATAAAATGTGTGATAGACCTAACTTATGCTGTGAAATACATGAACAAAGCCCTCTGTGACCTTCAGAATGTAGATGGGAACGGAGTTTGCTACTGAAGTGGAGATTTCTGGTTTGGGAAAAAAAACCTTTTTAAAGATATGAATTGTAAAATTCATACAGTTTCAAGACACTACAGAAATGGATAAAAACGAGGTCACCATGAAACTCCCCCAGGTGATTACTGACATCAAGACGTGTTACACCCACACATGTGTTTTCTGTTATTCTGGCTGATTAGGCTCTGTTCAGGTTGAAGATGGGCCAGAGCTTTGATGGGAACTTATTAGGTCACTGGTTCTTTCTACCAATGAGGATGATAAAGGTGACATTTGTCCCGCCCTAACAGGTGCAACAACACTAACAGTGGACTCAGGAAGATGTCAATTACTCAGTCTAAAGGCTCTGACACACCAACCTTCAGCAGAAAAGGCAGTCGGACTGACAGTCTCCCCGAGGTCCAAAAAGTGCCTCGGAACACACCGAAGCGACGCCGACTTGAGCGTACGTTCTGCGTGTGCGCGAGACGTAATACGTCTCCTTAACAGCAGGCGGCGCTAATCTGTATTGTCGGCCAAAAAATGAAAACCGGCAGCTGATTGGACGAACGCGTCACGTGGGTCTGGCTGCTCCCGGATTTTACAACCGAGCATAATGGCGGCTCGTTCGGAATACGATCTCATATTTTACGAAGATAGTTCACCGAAACGTGTTTCTGAAAACATTTTAAGCGAGAAATAGACCGTGCAGTTGCTGAATCTCTCTTCATTTCAGATCGACAAAGGTCAGTTTAAAAGATTTTTGTCAGATTTTGAGAGGTGTTAGTCAGGCTCATCCTGCTCGTCATTTGCGGGTTAGCGTTCCACCAATCAGATTGGCCATTGAGTCCGACTGCACACCTTCCGATTCAACAAGTCAAATCGGCCAAAATGAAGGCCGGCGGGCCCTCCGACTGACGACGGCACGGAACACACCGAACAGACTCGAGTCACTGACCTCGCCAGACTGTCCGACGGCCGATAATGGGGTTGGTGTGTCAGGGCCTTAACCACACCCACACAGTCCAATCAGCCACATTCACTATAAACACGTGGGTGTTTTAATACGCAAATGAGACTAGGCTATATCTAATGCTAACTTTTGGTGAATTTAGGAGAAATCTAAACACAGAAGTGTAGTAACATCTTTTCTTTTAGGTTTTTCTCATTTCATTGTTTTCATTTTATTTTTGCCTTTTATAAAGTCCGAGGAGATGACGTCCCTGGTCTGTAATTGAGCTGTGGATGTTGCATTTGTGTGGCGTGCACCCTACCCATTAGTGTCCAAAATTTAACTTTCTGACTTAGTGGCCAAGTTGGCGGGTAGATGAAAAAAATCCACCGGCCAAAATATTAAATTGCAATGTGGCTGTTGACAGTATTTTATTTATGGAGTGATAAAAAAAGATATCCAAAATCCCCTCTGCAACAACCTTTGACTCTAGTATGTCGACAAAAGGAAACAAGAGATTTGAACCTGGCTTGATGCACCGATATGAACGCAAAGCCAGTCTACCTTTAGTGCTCATATTGTGCTTTTTGCTTTTTCCCCTTTCCGTTATTGTGTTGTATATCTTTTTTGTGCATGTTATAGGTTTACAAAGTGAAGAAGCCCAAAGTCCACCCCAAAGGGACTTACCATCTCCAACAGAAAACACTGTTCACAAACTGCTCCAAACAGCTCTATTGTAGTCCAGCCTTTACTTCAGAGACAAACGTGTGTCACTTTGTAACACACGTTATAATGCTCGCCTAGCTGCTAGTGTGGCACGTCCTCATGCTCTGCTTCTGACTGGCTAGTAGTCCTTACCTAGCTACTGCTCATGTGCGACTCCCAACAAAGATGGAACAGAAGTGAGATGTCTCACTCTGTAGCTAAAACAGAGAGCTCAACACACAGGGTGAAAAGAGGAGCTGCAGCAATGTGCAGTACGACAAAAATGTTTTATGAAAATTAAACCATGTAAACCTATTCTGATAACCTCGAAATACAATTATGAACCTGAAAATGACCACAATATGAGCACTTTAAGTTAGCGAGCCCTCAATTACCATCGGTGGTTGACATTGGGCCAGTTTTGCTCATGTCTTATAAAAACATGACTAACACTGGCCGATACGATGCACTTGATATATCACGCATCCTTACATTTCTGCGCATAGTTAATAGGATATTATTGCCTCATTTGCATATTTAAACATACACGTTTCATGGTGATATCTGTTAGTTAAAATATTTTCCGTGTTCCCCCTGGAGTGTCTCGTCTTAATATTAGCTGAATATCCATGTGAAGGTCCCTGGTGATGTTTATGCAGTGTGGTGATACCTGACATACCGTTAACTCTCTCACAGAGAGCTCACTCCACAGTCTCAGCGGTCTGCTGCCTTCAGGGACACGCGGATTAGTCGTGGACTATTTTTAATCATTGTCTTACTCGCAGGTGACGCACTGTCCTCTAAAATAAGCACTATAAAAAGTATGACTACTGTTAGTATTTTGGGGAAAAACAGTTGAGTGACCTTTGGGCTGTTAAGATAAGAGTTTATTGTTGTCATTGCGTGTTAAACACAATCCACTCAGCTTGGCAGCATATATAAATAAGTACAAATAAATACTAATACACACACACAGTTTACTTCCCTTAAATCAATGGGCACATTATTGAAATATATGAATTGAAACAGAATGAGACCAGTCTGTTTTTCCTCTTTTGTCAGACTTTAAACCGAGAGCTGATGTCGGGCGTCATACGGAGACCAGTAGCTCAGCCAGGCTGCTGTCGGCTTGTTGCAGATCTGCCCGTTTTAGAGGAAACCAGGAAGTCGTGGTACAGAAACGCCAAACTATGTTCAAGGAGATATAGAAACGGTGTCACGGTTCCATACCTTCCGTCATAATAAAGCAGTGACAAGTTTGATTTTTGAACTTTGAGCTCGGGGAGGCCACATGCAGCGACCGGCACCTATGAGCTTCCGCCTTTGTTTGTCCACCCTTTTTAATCGTTTT
Source organism: Sander lucioperca (assembly GCF_008315115.2). Classification (NCBI taxonomy): domain Eukaryota; kingdom Metazoa; phylum Chordata; class Actinopteri; order Perciformes; family Percidae; genus Sander; species Sander lucioperca. Next base: position 18,449,918 of record NC_050178.1, on the reverse strand, counting down.
TATGCGTTCGTGTTTCTTTTTCAACTGTAAAATGTCCCGCTTAGTATGTATCATGGTCACGATAGAAAAACAAATCTAAGCCATCTGTATCAAGACTGTTTTGTACGTTAAAAGATTTTTAAAACTCCCAAATATTGATATCAGTTTCAGCAGCAAAAAAAGCAGTATTTGTGGGGCTGAATTTTATCTGAAGAGCAAATGTGTCTGATGTCGTTCCACATAGAAATGGGTGGAAAGCAGTTTGGGTCTTTACTCAGACTACAGTCTGTCGAGTAGTCATTCTGTATATAAGATAGAATGTTTCATAATGACTGCAAAGATCGCCTCAACAATTGAGCTTCAATTTTGTCTTTTTTTTTTTTTATATCTCTGCAGGTGATCCATCATGTCTTTGGCAAAGCCTGTGATGAGGGGGCTGCTGGGAAAGCGTCTGAGGTTTCACCTGCCCATCGCCTTCGCTCTGTCCTTCGTGGCTGCAATCGGCTTCAAGGTGAGAGTGAGCCGCAGCAGCCGCGTGGCTACAATCAGAACTCTGACGCGATTTTAAAAAATGAAAATGACTTCATAGACGTGATGACGGCATCTTGACTAACTTACTACCGGTCAAAAGTTTGGGGTCACTTAGAAATGTCCATTCCAGACAGAATACCAGCTGAGATCAGTTGCATTGTTTTTTTAACCAGGGCAGCAGTTTTCAGATTACATTATGTGCTTACATAATTGCAAAAAGGGTTCTCCAATGTTTTCTCAGTTAGCCTTTTAAAATGATATCAGATTAGTAAACAGAATGTGCCTCTGGAACATTGGATGAATGGTTGCTGATAATGGGCAATGTAGATATTGCATTTAAGCTCAGCCACTTCTGTCTACAACAGTCGAGAACCGTTTTGCAATGATGTTAACACGTAATGTAATCTGAAAACTGCTGTCATGGTTAAAAAAAAAAAACAATGCAACTGATCTCAGCTGGTATTCTGTGTATAATGGAGCGGAATGGACATTTCTAAGTGACCCCAAACTTTTGACCGGTAGTGTACTTCAGCAGCAGACGTTCAGAATATAATAACTAAATCTAATACGACTGGTGTCCATTCAACTCTGTGGTCATTTCCAAAGCCAAAATGTTAAGGTTAATTCTAGCTTTTCTTTTCTGACAATCGGCTGTCTTTTTATTTTTTGGTTTTAATTGCAAACAAAAACCGGCCCGTCTTTTGTTCCACAGTACGGTGTGACGGAGCCCAGGAAACAGGCCTACGCTGACTTCTACAAGCAGTACGACGCCGTCAAAGAGTTCACCGCCATGAAGGAAGCCGGCGTCTTTGAGAGCGTGCGGCCCTCTGGGGAGTAAACTCTGTGAGTCTGCATGTCATGAGGATCACAATAACCTACTGTATATGTATACTCCATTTACAGCTACTAGACCGGCTGACTCTTTTTGCTTCTGACCCCATTGTCACTTTGTCACCCCATTGTTAACTTTTCCTATCTGTATTTACTGATTTTGTGTATTTGCAGCAACAACCAAATTTAGCCTCGGGGGATCAATAAAGCCTTGTTTTATTATAAATTTCAAGTTTATTCTAATTTCAAACTGAGATTAAACATTAGTTGTTTCCATTCACATGTATTTTTATGTGCATTTTGAAGTCTCGCATTAGAAAAGCTGACCAGAAATGGCACAATTGGATAAAACGTCCTCGATTGGGCAAATTAGGTTTTAAGCTCGCTGGAGCTGGTTTTAGTCTAAATGAAATAATGGCAACGACTTTGCAGAATAAGTTGTGACGTAGCCAACATTGAACTCGCAGGATGATCAGCTGTTTCCGCTGTCGCTGTCTACCTGGATATTCCCATAACATGTCTTCGTCTCGGGACAGCATTAAACATGGCCAATACTAGCTGAATGAACGAACGAATAAGAGAATTTCCTAAAGACCTCTCCGTTTTTCTCTCATAGATGGTTAGATGGCCAAGGCGACTTGTTCCGTTTCCACTTAGCAACCGCTACTTCTTCCAGTCTGTTTACTGGCCTTTAGAGCCAAGTTCTGACAAAACTATGCCGTAACCTTGTTTTTTGCTCCAAACCAGTTGATGAAAACGCACCTTTTTCACATTTCTTTTTTGCAGCATTTTAAGTTTATGTTTTGACAATTGAACGGAAACAGGGCTAATGTTTCTTCAGGAGAAGCTCGGCACAAAGTACCATTAAAGATGGAGAACTGTGTCGCTGTGACTCAGAGAGGTTCGTCACATAAAGCGTAGTACATACTGAAACATTAGAAACAACCCCTCATATTGCAGCGCAAGATCCAATGTAGACAGACCATGTTGTGAACACAATTTAACTGTTGATCTCTGTTTTCTTCCTCCAGCTCTTCTTCCCCGTCATTTATTCCTGGTCTGAGGATGAAGTTCCTTCTTGTCCCCTTGGATGTTATTTACTGATTTAGATGTGGACATCGCTATGCTGTTTTGTTCCTCTAAATAAAATATTCTATTAATGTAAAAGCTCTTTTGTCTCTTTCTTTGATTTGAGCTTTAGAAAAGTAAGATTCTATTAGTGAACACTATAGGTGCCTATTAGGTATTACTTTCTCTTTTGTTGAAATCATGCATTACCCCATATGGGCCTTTCCTTTCTGCTTCAAATTAGATTTCAATCAAGAGAGACTTCGTTGCAGATATGCAAAGATTTATTGTACATAAGCGTAATATAAAATGTACTTGTAAATGTCTTTGGGGATTAGAATCAGATACTGGTGATGGTGGAGAAGGAACTCGGAGACCGAACGAAGGAGCTGTCTGCCGGAAAGGGACTCAGGGTGCCGTGGTTGACGATGACCAGAGGTGGAAGGGGAAGGGGAGGAGGAGGAGGAGGAGGAGGGTTGCACGTTTGCCTGAAAAGACAGCTGATAGCAAGGAGAGAAGACATTTAGAGCAGGATGTCATGCTGTGATTGGATCATGAATTTCGTGGCCAATTCTGATTGGTTTACTGAAAAGTGAACGCCTGTTAACAGCTGAATATTTTAGGGAGAGATAGTGGTGATTGAAGTTATTTAGAAGTCTTCCTGAAAGAATTTGCGCTGAGCTTTATTAGAATAGATAGATGTTTATTTGCAGTGGTGGAAAGTAACTAAGTAGTACATTTACTCAAGTACTGTACATTTTTACTCAACTACATTTATCAAAAACTGGCTCCACATTGACAAACTACAACATTTCAATTATTTTACATGAAAGGAGCCATTCTGTATTATAAATACTTCACTCTGCAGACTTATTACTTTAAGTACATTTTGCTGGTAATACTTTTACTTAAGTAACATTTTGATACTGAAATGTTACTTTTAATGCACAATAATTGCCATTATAACCGGTATAACACGTTGACGTTAGATAAGAGAAAATAAAACATAATATTCGGACAAAGGTAACGTTGAAGTTAAGTAAATAAATAAATAAATAAATACATTTTGCCCCTCAGCCTAAACTTATTTGCTGAACAATTAATAGATTTGCACATTTGAGACCAAAAATAGCCCTTTAGTTAGACCCCGAAACTAATTATATCTCATTTTCAACCACTCCAGAGACAACAGGGCATGCTGTATTAGGCTACATTTCGGTAGGACTTGCCGAGATAGGGCTGTTCTCGGCGGGGTACTCTGAGCGCTGACCGCCCGGTCCTCTGATCCGTGGCGATGCATGCTAAATGTAGCGGAACCTCACATCTCCGACAACGTCGAGCAAACTTTTTAAATAGGCTCTATCTTGATCAATCGACCGTAGATTTGAAGTTTAAACAACTACATTTACGCATAAAATAATCTTAAATCTGCATTTCGCTACACAACAGTAGGCCTAGTATTTACGAAAATTAGAATTTACAGTTAATAGGCTACTAAATCTGCAGTAGAAAAAGGAGAACGGGGCACCGCGGTCGGGTCGAGCCGATTAGAGCTGGTACTAGCAGTGGGTAAGCGCCATATCATGTTCAACAGTCTATTAATATTTACAGTCTATGGTTCACACAAGTCACCTCCATCTAATATTATGAATCCCCAATAAGGATGAAACTGGGCGGAGCAAATCACATGAGACCACAGAACACAGATTGAGAAACAGACGTTAAGATTATCCTTCAAACCAAACTAACAACTTCCTCTGAGGGAGTTCAGCTACAGTAGAGAAACGTGTAAAACTGCAACACTGCTGCTTCAACCTGCTGACAGTCCACACACTGAAGGTGAGCTATGACTAAAAACACGACTCAAAGTGAAAGTAAATGTCAGTGAAGTTAGTAGAGGAGGGAGGGGAGCCATGACTGACTGCACTTTCTGTCTTGCTGTTTTCAGCTTCACTCAGAGACTTAAATGGCTTCCAGATCAGAGGAGGATCTCTGCTGTCCAGTCTGTTATGACGTCTTTAGAGATCCTGTTGTTCTGTCATGTAGCCACAGCTTCTGTAAAGACTGTCTGCAGAGTTGGTGGACGGAGAAACAAACACGAGAGTGTCCACTTTGTAAGAAAAGATCTGCAATGGACCCACCGTGTAACCTGGCCCTAAAGAACCTTTGTGAGGCCTTCTTACTGGAGAGAGATCAGAGAGCTTCAGGGGCTCTCTGCAGTCTGCACTCTGAGAAACTCAAACTCTTCTGTCTGGACCATCAGCAGCTGGTGTGTCTCGTCTGCAGAGATTCCGAAAAACACTGCAACCACAGAATCAGACCCGTCGATGAAGCTGCACGACAACACAAGAAGAACCTTCAGGAAACTCTGGAGCCCTTGAAGGAGAAGTTAAAGGTTTTTGAACAAGTTAAAGTGAAGTGTGATCAAACGGCAGAACACGTGAACGTCCAGGCCCGACGCACGGAGACTCGGATTAAGGAGCAGTTTAAGAAGCTTCACCAGTTTCTAGAAGATGAAGAAGTGGCCAGGTTGGTTGCACTCTGGGAGGAAGAGGAGCAGAAGAGTGAGATGATGAAGGAGAAGATGGCGGCTCTGAGCAGAGAGATAGCAGCTCTTTCAGACACAGTCAGAGCCACAGAGGAGAGGCTGAGAGCTGAAGACGTCTCTTTCCTGCAGAACTACAAGGCTGCGGTGGAAAGAGTCCAGCAGCGGCCCCTGCTGGATGATCCACAGCTGCTCTCAGGAGCTCTGATAGACCAGGCCAAACACCTGGGAAACCTGAGCTTCAACATCTGGAACAAGATGAAGGACATGGTCTCCTACACTCCTGTGATTCTGGACCCAAACACTGCTTACCCAAACTTCATCCTGTCAGAAGATATGACCAGTGTGAGACTAGGAGAGGAACAGCAGCTTCCTGATAATCCAGAGAGGTTTGATTTTCACTTCTCTGTCCTGGGCTCTGAGGGCTTTAACTCAGGGACTCACAGCTGGGATGTCGAGGTCGGAGACAGTACGGCCTGGTTTCTGGGCGTGTTAGCAGAGTCTGGCCAGAGGAAGGGAGACATAGAGTCTGAATTATGGGGAACAGGGTTCTGTGAAGGTGGATACTTTGCACGATCACCATCAGATCCAGACACCGATCTGGTAGTGCAGAAGAAGCTCCAGAGGATCAGAGTGAATCTGGACTGGAACAGAGGAAAGCTGTCGTTCTCTGATCCTGATACTAACACAGACATACACACCCTCACACGCGCTTTCACTGAGAGGATGTTTCCATACATTAACATTGCTGATATAGTGAAGATATTACCAGTGAAGGTGGGTGTGACAGTGGAACAGAGCAGTTAGAGATCAAGAGGATGATTATATTCACGATGTTGTCTATTTCTTAAAGAGAAAAGTCGCTGAATTGAAAATCTGCACTTTTACATCTGCTGTCTTGTTATTACAAAAATGATTTCTCTTTTTCTTTCACTTATTATTTTTATTTTTGTCGTCATTCAGTTTGACAGTCGGCTTTGTTTCTGCTGTTTGCCTTGTCATATGTAAAATGATTTCATTTAGCCTCAATCAGTTCTAATCTAAAAACCAGCTAAATGTAACGTCACTGTGTAGTCACACTGTGGATCCAAACCATTTACAAGTCCCACACACACTCTGTTTTCTTTCTGTGAAAGTTTAGCAAGATTCACTATCAATCACGTATCAAGATGGCTGTTTATTCAGTATACATTGTGTTCATGTTGTAATTTAATGTTTTAGGCTCTTCTCTCTGTGTGAGGGAGACAGGAATTGCAGGTTGAAAGCTGCCTTTAGTTTGAACAATCACGAAGTTAGGGAGACGAGCAAAAGCAGAGAAGTTAGAATGGCCGATGTGCATCCTGTCAGTGAGCGGAGGAGTTTTCTCTTTGAGACAAAGCTGAGATAAACATATTATGCTATGTATGAAACTCACTTTGCCTGGCTCCGTTCCAAGGTAATATGATATGTACTATATGATATATAATATGACCCAGAAACGATTCAAGTATTGCAACATGTTCCACTTTACTAATCAGGCCATGCTAAGCCAATATCATTAATAATACATAATATCAGTTAGAAATATAATCTGTTGATAGGCTATGAGACGTGTGGGAAACCAGGAAATGGTACCCTTTAATCTCCAGAAATAGCTGAAATGTTACGGAACCATTTCAAGTACAACACCTGTTTGACTACCATGTAAGAATCAGATAATAAACTGTCTGGGTCACAAAGAGCGAGCACATTTAAGAAAGAGAAGAAGTGAAGACGAGGAGGAAGGATTGAATTAAAAATATGAACGTTCAAAGCATTTTTAGTTTAAGTGTAACTCCTGTTTGCAGAAAGGGAAATATACTCACTATAAGAACAAACAAAGAGAAGTGATGGCATGACTTTAGTTTCAAAGCTTCCATCTCAGCAGGTCAACTGCAGCCTAGAGGTGTTTTAAAGGCCACGGACTACAGCTTTCAGAATGATGGAAAGAAAACAAACCCAATACACATTTAGCTGTTTATTGACAAGACTTTGTCTATTTGTGTCTGTAGAGTTCTCCTAAATTCACCAAAAGTTAAAATTAGATAATGCCTCATTTGGATATTTAAACATAGAAATGTCAGTAAAACTTACTACAAACACAATGTCTTAATGTGAGTAATCAGCTGTGGATGTGTGATGGTGATATGTGTTAGCTCTCCTGTAGTGTGTGTGTCCTTCCGTGGTGTGTGTTCTGAGGAGAGGAACTTGCAGCAGGACTTTTCTGCTGATGCTTTAGCGCCCTCTGCTGATCAAAGTTAATTTTAATATTAAAATGGGATTTTATTTCACATTGTGCTTAATTATTAATTTAGCATATATAGCCTACTAATCCATATAGGCTATATAAATACACATTCCAAATTTATTGTAATTACTGTGCAACTTTAATATATATATATATATATATATATATATATATATATATATATATATATATATATATATATATATATATATATATATATAAAAAAAAAAACTATTGGTTTACATTGGTCGCATGTATGCACACTGATTTCTGATGTTGAGCCTTTGTAGGCCTAACTCAACCGGACTGTAGTCTATTAGGAAGAATCGCTCAACCGAAACCAATTTCTTATTTCTATTTTATTTGCTCGGTAGCCAATATTGTAGGCTATTAAACTATGAAAGACGTTTGGAGATGTAGGCCTACGGATTATTTAGACTGTAGGCGAGAAGAGCAGATTGATCTGTTAACGTTAATGGTGAAACGTGTTGCAGCAGCAGAGGAACGAGCCCTTGAGGGAGAGTGAGGTGGCTCTTAAAAGAGCCGTTTTGTGACTGTAGGCTGGTCTCGGGTCAGTTTAAGCCCTCTCTCCGCGGATACGGCGGGCCAGCTGGATGTCTTTGGGCATGATGGTGACCCTCTTGGCGTGGATGGCGCACAGATTGGTGTCCTCGAACAGGCCGACCAGGTAAGCCTCGCTGGCCTCCTGCAGAGCCATGACGGCGGAGCTCTGGAAGCGCAGGTCGGTCTTGAAGTCCTGAGCGATTTCTCGGACAAGGCGCTGGAAGGGCAGCTTGCGGATCAGCAGCTCCGTGGATTTCTGGTAGCGACGAATCTCTCTCAGAGCCACGGTACCGGGCCTGTAACGGTGAGGCTTCTTCACTCCGCCGGTAGCCGGGGCGCTCTTACGGGCAGCCTTGGTGGCAAGCTGCTTCCTGGGGGCTTTGCCTCCGGTGGATTTACGGGCGGTTTGCTTGGTTCTTGCCATAGCTTCTTCTGTCTCTGCTCAGGAGAAAATGGAGTGAAATAAAGAGACACGCGGCTCTTAAACTGTGGGACCCGGATGTGAGACGGTGACGCTGCTCCAGACCTCCGGCTCCTGATTGGTGAGTGGCTCTCCTGGCGCTCAGCACCACCTCAAGGAGCGACCCACCGCCCGGATCTCTGCTGCTTATTGGCGAACAATCCTTTCAAAATGCCCGCCAAATGTGAGAGCGGGCCGCCCTCTGCTGCTCTGCTGGAAGCCTCTTTTCTGGTTGGTCTGGCAGGAAGCGGCGCGCTGCTCCCCGTGGACATAAATAGGAGGGTTTCGGCTGTCGGGGAAACACTTTTCTGAGTCGAGACTCACGAAAGCATCTAAAAATGTCTGGAAGAGGAAAAACCGGAGGAAAAGCCAGAGCGAAGGCTAAGACCCGCTCCTCTCGTGCCGGGCTCCAGTTCCCAGTCGGCCGTGTCCACAGGCTGCTCCGCAAAGGAAACTACGCTCAGCGTGTGGGAGCCGGCGCCCCCGTCTACCTGGCGGCTGTGCTGGAGTACCTGACCGCTGAGATCCTGGAGCTGGCTGGAAACGCTGCCCGCGACAACAAGAAGACTCGTATCATCCCCCGTCACCTGCAGCTGGCTGTCCGCAACGACGAGGAGCTCAACAAGCTGCTGGGCGGAGTGACCATCGCTCAGGGCGGCGTGCTGCCTAACATCCAGGCTGTCCTGCTGCCCAAGAAGACCGAGAAGCCCGCCAAGAAGTAAACACCCAGAACCGGCTTTTACCAAACCAACAACGGCTCTTTTAAGAGCCACACACATCTAACTAAAGAGAGGGCTTCTTATTTCTGTCTATATTATGGAAGTTTTACATTATCTTCATTGTACAAACAATTTCAACACGTTTTTGATGTGATATGTATTTTGAGAATAATCACGACACTTTTAAATCTTTTCATAATGTCAACACGTTAGTGGAAGACTCTTCCACTTTTTAATACTAAAGTCACAACCAAACTCAACTCCTTATATTATCAGTTTGTTGTGAATTATAGCCTATAGTTAATACCATGAATCTACAACATGTATTGATGTGGATTGTTATTTGTAGGTAACTATTGCAACATTCAGACTTACCTCCACTTCCACACGTCTGTATAGTGATGCATAGAGGCCTACATACATCCAACAGGCACAGTCAACTATGATAAATTAGCTGCTGTAATCAAAGTTAGAATAGAAAACTGTCATTGTACAGAATATGAAATCAGAAACACTACCCCTGCCTGGTGCATTGAAAAACAGCATAAACGCTCACAAAAGAAATCACAAAACAATCAATGAGCATAATATTATACAGTCAGTACATATAGAGGTGTTTCTCATATTTTGTCCACCTTCTCTGACATAAAATACTGGAAACACCTAAACTCAGTACACTTTTTTTATTTTTATAAAGAGCTTTATTAAAGTTTTACAGGTTACAAGTTATAAATTAGACATACATACAGTAGGCTACACATCATACCAGAAGAGGAAACACTAACAAAAAATAACAAATAATGAAATACAACAATAACAAACTTAATTAATGAAACAAACCGGTGCTAAATGTGCCAAGTGAGTGAGTCCAGTGCACAGTCTTTCATAAAGTGCTGTAGTTCACAAGTGTCTCCTTAGCTCAGTGAGCACTTGTTTACACACGTCATCACTGTTTATAACAGTCTGTTGAATAATCATACAGCTTCTTGTTTTCCACAATTTGAAGCATACAATAGATATGATTATTTGTATCAGTTCCTTATGCTTTTCTGATAGAATCTCATCTATAATACAGTATGACAGATTTATATGAACGATCAAAATGTACACCATACTCTTTTAACTTGTCCCAGACTTATGTTGCTCTGTAGTCCATTAAGAGATGCTGTTGAGTCTCATCATCGTTGCAGTAAATCATTGGACATTTTTTTTGTTGTTACATAGCAACTCCAAGACACAACAGCTCTGACAGCAATAGTAGCTACGCTTCAACAGCAGCTCATTATAGTTTAGAATTCTACCTTCACACACATTTATTTCCCCTCCAACGTGTCAGTTTGTAACCTTTTATGAAATCTGTCTGAATTGTTTTTTTGTGACTACATGAATGAAGCGCAACAAACTGACAAAGAAAGTATTTTCTTAGGAAGAAACGGTCTTCTACAAATGATTCGTAAAATGGATAGCCTGTTCCCCACAGTAACTATGTGCGGCTTGTTGTTCAACCAATCCTGTGCGAGCAACAGCACAGCTACATTTGCATAGAGTGGATACAAAGCGACCGTTCTGTTAGTGCGTCACCACAGTACGAACCCTCGAGTTTGGAAGCATGCCTGAGCCCACCGTCAAAGCGCCCAAGAAGGGCTCAAAGAAAGCCGTGACTAAGAACGTTAGCAAGACCGGCAAGAAGAGGAGAAAGAGCAGGAAGGAGAGCTACGCCATCTACGTGTACAAGGTGCTGAAGCAGGTCCACCCCGACACCGGCATCTCCTCCAAGGCTATGGGCATCATGAACTCGTTTGTGAGCGACATCTTTGAGCGTATCGCCGGTGAGGCCTCCCGTCTGGCTCACTACAACAAGCGCTCCACCATCACTTCCAGGGAGATCCAGACCGCCGTGAGGCTGCTGCTGCCCGGGGAGCTGGCCAAGCACGCCGTGTCTGAGGGCACCAAGGCCGTCACCAAGTACACCAGCTCCAAGTAGACCATCCCGCTGCTGTAATCCACTAAACCAACGGCTCTTTTAAGAGCCACACACTACTTCCAAAGACACCTTCCTGTTCCGATGGATAATTATGGTCAGTTGTTCAATAGACTATTTGAAGATGTTAAGAACAAAGGCAGTAGGTCTATGCATATTTATGGATAACAGACGGTCAACAGTAGGCTACAATAAAGTGAGAATGGATTAACTCGGCAATAAAAATTCATATAAAAATACAATTACATTTAGCTAACATGGGATGACTAAAACCGCTCTATGCAAAAATGTGATGTGAAAAAGTTACAACTTTGTACAAATGAGAACTGGAATACGATTTAAGCTAGGCCATGATTATTAGTTTTCTATTAAATAACTAGCCTCAGGTTCTCAATCATGAGTTTGTGTACCTGAGTATTTCATGGCAACATTGCCATGAAATACTCGGGTACACAAAACTATTGGTGTCACAAAAACAGTATTAGTATTATTACTAATACATTTTCATTTATCAATGTCTCAACATTTGTAACATCAATTACAAATATGTCTTTTCTCATTTGAAGCTGAGTGCAATACGACATAGCTGGCAAATGACAGTAAGTCTTAATACTGTAGTCAGTCAGTCAGCTGTCTTTACTTAAAGGAACATGCCACCTTTTTTTGGGAAATTACCCTATTTGCAGCAATTATAAAATATTAGCCAAAGTAATTATGAATAGATTAAATGATATATTAGATGAAATTATAGAAAAACAACAAACGTGTGCCATAAAAGGCCGTTTAATGTGGGATAACCTCTGCACATTGAGAGAAATGATCAATAAACCTGATAAAAAAGACTTCTATATAATCGGGCTGGACCAAAAAAAAGCCTTTGATTATATTTTTAGAGAATATTTATGGGCTGTAATGAAGTCTTATGGCTTTTCAGAAAGTTTTATCCATTTGATCAGATGTCTGTATGTTAAATCTAGTGTGCGTATAAATGTAAATGGTGTTTTAACAGAGCCCTTTAATGTAGAGAGAGGGGTGAAACAGGGCTGCTCTATACATCCTGGCTATCAGCCCCCTTATTAAAACCATAAACTCTGAGAGTCTCATATCTGGTACACACGTTGGGCTCACTCCCAAAGTTACTGCCATGGCGTACGCAGACGATGTCACAGTTATTAAAGACCAGCTGGAGATGGATGTTTTAACTAATCACCTGAACTTATATGAACTAGCTTCCGGAGGGTGTTTGGATCGGAGCTGAAAGTAATAAACGTGACATCAACATTAAAGTAAAGGATGAAATTAAAATCTTGAGTTTGACCATTTGTAATCAAAACTAGTGAAAAAAACTGGGAAACTAAACTATGTAAAGTTAAAGAAGAAGTAAAAAAATTGGGAAAATAAAAACACCAATTATAAATCAAGAGTCAACATAGTCAAAACATTCATCTTATCCAAGCTCCTGTTTTTAGCAAACATCTTTCCTCCATCTCACAAAATGATAATGAAATTAAATAAACAGTGTGTAAACTTGGTTTGGGGTACAACTAGAGAAGTAACAAAAAGAGAAATCATGTATAAAAGTAAAGAATATTGGGGGTTAGGGGCAGTAGATATGGGTATAAAATTGTATATTGCTTTTGTTAAAAATGTGTCAGTAGCCATCTCAAGGAATGCTCTCTGGGTCGGTGACCGCTCCAAGTGGAGGAAAAGGAGAGGGAGAGCCAGACAAGGTCCAGAATATAACCTGATTTATGGTGATTTAATGTATGAATATGAAAAACTTGAAATTGACTGGAGTGGCCTCCAGAGTACAATGATTTAAAAAAAAAAAAAAATGATTATAAATACGGTAGGTATATAAATTATAAACAAATAACATACAACAAAGGAACCCAGTTCCTGAATTTTTTTAAAAATAAAATCTTTCTGAGAGCATTTGTGACATGAGATGGCTGATGTCCGTAAACAGACTTGCTGTCAGAGCTGTTGTGTCTTGGAGTTGCTATGTAACAACAAAAAAATGTCCAATGATTTACTGCAACGAAGATGAGACTCAACAGCATCTCTTAATGGACTGCTACAGAGCAAAAGAAGTCTGGGACAAGTTAAAAGTGTATGGTGTAAAATTTGATCTTTCATATAAATCTGTTATGTACTGTATTATTGATGAGATTCTACCAGAGAAACACAAGGAACTGATACAAATAATCATATGTATTGTATGCTTCAAATTGTGGAAAACAAGAAGCTGTATGATTATTCAACAGATTGTTATAAATAGTGATGACGTGTGCAAACAAGTGCTCACTGAGCTAAGGAGAAGCTCTCTAGACACAAAACAGCTTCTTCCTTAGAACACTTTGGCCCTGTGAATTACAGCACTTTATGAAAGACTATGCACTGGACACACCTTACAAAGCTTTATTTGCACATCTTGTTTCATTAGTTAAATTTTGTAATTGTTGTATTGTTTATATTTTGATTGTTGTGACATGTAGCTTACTGTATGTCTAATTTATAAATTGTAACCTGTAAAACCTTAATAAAGCTCTTTAAAAAAAAAAAAAAAAAAAGAAAAAGGAGGAAAAGGACTCGGTAAAGGAGGCGCTAAGCGTCACCGTAAAGTTCTCCGTGATAACATCCAGGGCATCACCAAACCCGCTATCCACTGTCTGGCTCGCCGCGGCGGAGTGAAGCGTATCTCCGGTCTGATCTACGAGGAGACCCGCGGTGTGCTGAAGGTGTTCCTGGAGAACGTGATTCGTGATGCCGTCACCTACACCGAGCACGCCAAGAGGAAGACGGTGACCGCCATGGATGTGGTGTACGCTCTGAAGAGACAGGGCCGCACCCTGTACGGCTTCGGGGGTTAAACCTGATTCTGACCCGCTCTCCCTTAAACACAACGGCTCTTTTGCCTCCATCTGTTAGTTTGTGCTATTGTGTGACTCTGGTGTTTTAAACGGTCAGTTGGGATTCACCCAAGTCCCACAATGACACAAACTAACCAACCGATGGAAGCAGCGGTAGACGAGCAACTCCAGTGTTCTGCGAGGGAAAATTACTGTTTTTTTCAATGGAACAACATTGTTCAATCCCAGGCTCTTCCATCTACATGTCAAAGTGTCCCTGAGCAAGACACTGACACTTAAAGCAGCCATATTATGCTCATTTTCAGGTTCATAATTGTATTTTAAGGTTGTACCAGAATAGGTTTACATGGTTTAATTTTCAAAAAACACCATATTTTTGTTGTACTGCACCGCTCTCTCTCACTGCTGCAGATCCTCTTTTCAGCTGGTCTCTGTTTTAGCTACAGAGTGAGACCTCTTTTCTTCTTCTTCTTCTGTACTATCTTTGATTGCACTTGCACATGCCCAGTAGCTCAGATGTAGATCATGTCAGCTAGCTAGCTCCATAGACAGTAAAAGAAAGGCTGTTTCTACAACTTCGGTCAGTTACAAGGCAGGATGGGAGACTTCTAAATGAGGGCGCACATGTAAGTAGTTCTTTTGTAGATTATGGTGAACTTGTGTGTGTTGTAGCAGTGCTTTGCTATTGAGAACGAGGTAGCATGCTAGCATTAGCATTAGCGTTAGCATGCTAACGCTACGAGCTAATGTTGCGGTTAGCCTGCTCGTTTCGGCTTGTGACGTCACAAGCCGTGCTGATTTTGAACAGCTCACCCAGAGGCTGAAGGCAGGACACATTCAGAAACTGTATCTCACTCTAAACAGCATGGGTGGAGTTTGTATGAGTGTGGAAGCACCAGAGACATAACATAACACCCCAAATCCCAGAAAAAGTGTTTTTTTCATAATATGGGCACTTTAAGAATAGTTTAGAGCTGCTAATAGCTGCTTAGATGACTGATGACAGCAACCAGGGCCGGCGATTGCTATAGGCGAACTAGGCGATTGCCTAGGGCGTCAAATGTGTTGGGGGCGCCGTGTCACTTCTCATTAATAAAATAATTAGAATGACAAGCGAAATAAAACATGTTTATTAAACATGATCATCCTAGGGCGCCCCCTCAGCCACATGTTTGCTTGTCAACCTGATTATTAGATTGAATTGATGATTATTGTCGATAATTTCCTAATTGGGGGAAAACTTCAAACTAATGATTTAGTTTGAAGTTCCCTTGACGAGACGTTTCCAGTCTATGGATCAGACTCAAACACACGGAGCTCTGAAGCAGACCTGTGCGTCGCTTAGTGTCCACTCTCGCTGTAAACATAGAGACAAGCAGCGGCACAGACCACGGAGCTGCTGCAGCGCGCCTTCTGTGATCTGTGCAGCTTCAGGTTTATAATGGACGCGCTCTGCTGTGGGCATTCTGCGGCAGATGTGTCCCGTTTGTGCTCCGTGTATTTCTGCAGTAGTTTCGGGTTTCCACCTCTGATGTAGAGCAGCGTACAGCCACTTCCCTAAACTTCCTCTCATTCAGAGACCAAAGTCTCAAATGGAAGCCTGAGAGCCTTACTGCTAAATATTCCATTATGTTTTTATATTTTGTAATCTATGTTTCCCTTTACATAAAGATATTTCCAGTATAAATTGATTCAGAAAAAGGTAGAAATAGGTGCATAATTAGATTTAAAAAACTAATTTGTTGCTGCTGCTACACTTTGTTCTAAATTATTATGCAAATTATATTTTTCACAGATTTTCCTAAATAATTTAATTTAATTTAATTTATACTGTTTATTGATCCCCAGTAGGGAAATTACAATTTACACTCTGTTTGTTAGAAATCACTATACACAGGCCTGAAATACACACACACATGCTCAGGACCTATTCATGCACAAAATGGAGAGATGTCAGAGTGAGTGGGCTGCCTGTGCTGGACCAGCACCCTGAGCAGTTGGGGGGGTACGGTGCCTTGCTCAAGAGCACCTGGCAGTGCCCAGGAGGTGAACTGGCATCTCTCCAGCTACCAATCCACAGTCTGTACTTTGGTCTGTACTGGGACTTGAACCGGCAACCCCTCCGGTTCCCAACCCAACTCCCTACAGACTGAGCTACTGCCACCCCCCTAGTCAATGCAAATGACAGTCAGTATAATATTCAAGTCACCAACCATTAGGGTATAAGTCGAATTTCATTGAACAAACCACCCAATGAAAACAGTATTTTTTTTTTTATATTTAAAAATAAAAAACTCAAAATGCACTGTTCCAAATTATTATGCACAACAGAGTTTCAAAGCATTTTATACATTGTAAAGAACTGAAAATGGTCATTTGCTGAATTTGCAGCATTAGGAGGTCATATTTACTGAAATCAAAAGCTATTTTAATCAAACCCATCTTAACAGGGCAAGTTACATGTTAACATAGGACCCATTCTTTGATATCACCTTCACAGTTCTTGCATCCATTGAACTTGTGAGTTTACGAGAGTTTCTGCTTGAATTTCTTTGCAGGATGTCAGAATAGCCTCCCAGAGCTGCTGTTTTGATGCGAACTGCCTCCCACCCTCATAGATCTTTTGCTTGAGGATGCTCCAAAGGTTCTCAATAGGGTTGAGGTCAGAGGAGGTTGGGGGCCACACCATGAGTTTCTCTCCTTTTATGCCCATAGCAGCCTCTGACACAGAGGTATTCTTTGCAGCATGAGATGGTGCATTGTCATGCGTGAAAATGATTTTGCAAGGCACAGTTCTTCTTTTTGTACCATGGAAGAAAGTGGTCAGTCAGAAACTCTACATACTTTGCCAAGGTCATTTTCACACCTTCAGAGACCCTAAAGGGGCCTACCAGCTCTCTCCCCGTGATTCCGGACCAAAACATGACTCCTCCTTGCTGACGTTGCAGCCTTATTGGGACATGGTGGCCATCCACCAACCGTCCACTACTCCATCCATCTGGATCATCCAGGTTTGCACGGCACTCATCAGTAAAAAAGACTGTTTGAAAATTAGTCTTCATGTATTTCTGGGCCCACTGCAACCTTTTCTGCTTGAAACTCTCCATAAACTCACAAGTTAATCTCAGTAAATATGACCTCCTAATGCTGCAAATTCAGCAAATGACCATTTTCAGTTCTTTACAACCTATAACATGCTTTGAAACTCTGTTATATAATTTGGAACAGCGCATTTTCAGTTTTTTTATTTTTAAATATTTAAAAAAAAAAATACTGTTTTCATTGGGTGGTTTGTCAATGTAATGCGACTTATACCCTAACGGTTGGTGACTTGAAAATTATACTGACTGTCATTTGCATTGACTATTTAGGAAATCAGTGAAAAATATAATTTGCATAATCATTTGGAACACAGTGTATACGTGCACTTAACGGTTAATCCTTACTGTATTGTTGTTGTTGTTGTTTTGTAATGATTGTATGTGATAGCTGCTGGCTGTTCCACAAATTGCCCCTCGGGGATAATGAAGACTACCATGACCTTCACCTTGACCTTGAACACTGGTGGGGACACACATGAATCGGGGGTCTGGGGTTAGGGTTAGGATATTCTGAGCTTTAAACACTTCATTTCCTGCATTCTGGTGACATTTTTCTTCATCAATTAATGGTGGAAATGTCTTTATTTATGCAAAGGAAAACACAGGTGGCAATTCAAAATTTAAAAAACGTAATGGGATATCATCTTTGTTTTAATGTGTTTGAATTTGTAAGGTAACTAGTAACTAGAGCTGTCAGATTAATGTAGTGGAGTAAAAAGTACAATATTTCTCTCTGAGATGTAGCGGAGTAGAAGTAGAAAGTGGCATGAAAAGAAAAGACTCAGGTAAAGTAAAAGTACCTCAAAGTTGTACTTAAGGGCAGTACGTGAGTAAATGTACTTTGTTACATTCCACCACTGGCGTAGAACTGCTTTATATGATGCCCAGAGATAATCAATGATGCCAGATGATTCGGCACTACATTAATGAAACTGACTTGATCAGAAAGCTTTGTAAAAAGGGGAGATTTGTGCTGAGAATTATGAAAATTTTTGTCCCAAAAAAAATGTGATTTAGTGTCAGAAGCAAAGCTAGTAGTGTGCAAGGGATCTACTGTAATCTGTTGTACCACAGTGTATGAACAAGCAAACGTGATCAGATTAGTTACAATATAATCACGTTATATGCCCAAATGTTACTAGTAACCCATTATGCCTTTTATCATCAAAATTAGGATAGCACATATACAAAGCCAACAATTGTAAGGGAATAGGATGAAAGTAATATTTAATATCATACAAAGAAAAGTAGAGATGATGGTGTCATTATCAAGTACAATATATTTTATTCTTTATGTCTTTTTGTTTTTTATATTTTTTATTTATTCTTTTATTTCATTTTAGGGTTTGGATGTCTGTGAACACTTCTTTGCACAGAAAATAGATTTTGATATTGTTGAACATCATTGAACATCATTGTGTTGTTATATAAAAATGTTAACTGTTTAACATTGTGAAGCAACACTTACTGTGTTTGCACTAAATTGGAAATAGTATATATATATATATATATATATATATAGATATTTTACAAAAATACACTGAAATACAAGGCTGTAGAGAACAGTGCGCTATTGCAGACTTATAAACTAAGGTTTTAACTACATTATTTTTTAATATAGTCAGTCGTGAAGTAAAGTGGGGCGGTCTAAGGCATGAAACTCCAGGGCTGAAAATGAGTCCCGCTCCGGCCCTGCTGCCTGAACACAGATGATCTACATGTTATGCGTCAAAGAGAGGCATCACAAACCAACCACTGCTGCAACACTGTTCAATGTTGTAGCAACAACACAAAATTAAAACGAATGAAGGCACATTATGGCTTGTATTGTGCACTCACAAAGAAATCATCTGCAGAGAAGTCCATTTAATTTTTGGGAGTTGGGTCCAGATATTTTCTGGTGTGCATGTTAATTCTTTAGCTCTGTATTTTTTAGGCAACATCCAAGTCAAGTTAGCCTCATCTGAAAGCTTTTAAGTAATGTTATTTTGATTAAATTTGCCCTATGGTTACACCACCTAAATCAAAGTTAAATAAAAGTGGGAGAGTTCATTATTACATTTAAATACAGTCTTGTTTTTGTCTCGGTAATGCTCCATGCACATATTCCATAACACTGGGTGGCGAAAAACACACAGTTATTGTTTCTCCCATCTCTGCGTGGCGTATTTATCCATTGTAAAGAGAAGACATTTCCTTGGAAGCAGGTGAGTATGCTTCCAAGTAAAAGTACTGGCTTCCTTGGAAGCAGGTCAGAATTTGGACGGGTGAGGCGATGGGAATGGAAGAGTGATTACTGCAGGGTTGGAGGGAGTGGCGCACAAATTAATTTCTCATTGAAATACATTGTTTGAACACTTCCTGAACTGTGATATCCCAATTGTCCAATAAATAAAGAATTTAAAGCTTATCTGCTGCAGTTCCGACTGACATAAAGAATACGTGGTGCAAGCACAAATTCATTTCTCATTGAAATACATTGTTTTAAATTCCTGCTGAGCGTCACAAAAAAAGGGCAAAATCGTATCCGTGTACACAAATCAAAAGATTTACATCACGGCCGTGAGACTGGATTGTGTATGCACAACACACCCACAGAGGAATGTAGGTTTTTGGTAAGTGATGTCAGAGGTCACCGAGGGTGATGAGATGGATTATGTGAGTGTTTCAGGGTGAGTGTGTCTCGGAGAGGTGGGAGGGCCGGTCTTGTGTGTATAAATACCGAACTGTGGAGACAGAGCAGGAAAAGAAGAGTGTAAAGACATCACTTGGAGCAACATTTTAAAACACCTGAATAGGAAGAGGATCTGCGATGGCCAACTGTGGTACGTGATTTTCTCTATCTATCTATCTATCTATCTATCTATCTATCTATCTATCTATCTATCTATCTATCTAAATATATATCTATCTATCCACACATCTGTCTGTCTGTCTGACTGTAATGCTTATTGTCTACATCTCTTGCTCCCTTTCTCTCTGCAGTCAATATTACAAACTGTATGGGAGTATGATACAAGTGAAAAATGTGCTGATGCATGAATCAACACTTGGGTGTGATATGACCCATCCTAATTCCTGCAACAAGTCAGCTAGGACAAGGATCAGACTGGCTAAAGGACCCTACATTTTACAATGTAGCACATTGATTATTTGAGCTGCATTTATGGCTCAAACTAATTTAGTTTTCTCAGTTTAGCACACATAGCTTGACATTGGGAAATACACGTATTCACTTTCTCGCAGGGAAGTAGATGAGAAGATGATTAATGCCTGAATGGTAAATATGAAGCTACAGCTAGGAGAGTTAGCCTTGCTTAGCATAAAGACCAGAAACAATGGGAAACAACTACCTTGGCTTTGTCTAAATGTAACAGAACCTGCCTACTAGCACTTCTAAACCTCACTAATTACTGTAACAGGACGTGTCGCATTAGGGTCTGGCAGCGCCATGGTGACTACAAGACTCCAGGAAGTCACTGCGCTTGGCAAAAGTCACATAAACCCCTAGCCTAGAAATCTAGACGCACCCTAGCAGCAGCTAATTTAATTTGCAGCCAGGGGGGTCTAGGCACTCTCCGTTGGCTTGCGAGCTAGAAAAACCCAAACTCTGGTCAGGTCAATCACATCGTGAGGGCGGGCTTATGGCTGCTGCTGCTGGGAACAGCGGTCTTCTGGAAGACTTGGAGTTAAGCTTTTCTTGAGAAAAGAACAAAGAACGGCACAGAAATCATTCTTAAAAAAGGAAGATGTTTTTGCCCACCGGATACGGCAAAAGTTTAATCTATCAACTAGCTTCGCTACCTTCTTCGTTGCTCTGCCTGGTTGTAGCGCTATCCTATCACGTGCAGAGGGAATTTGAAAGACAACCGTTTATCCCGCCCCTCGGATTGAGCCCCTGTCAATGGTTCCCAGACCCAACATCTTGATGTGGGTCTGGCTTGTCAGGCTAATAAACCCCTAAACCACCACAAGTTTTGAGTTTTGTACTGATTCAACAAACAAAATATGACGTTTTAATCATTATGTTTTAGAAGTGTTGGTAGGCAAATCTTGCTACCTTTGGACAGAGCCAGGCTAGCGGATTCCTCCTCTTTCCAGTCTTCCTTTAATGCTAAGCTAAGCTAAGCATCTCCTGGCAGGAGCTTTATACTTACTGTACAGAGTTGTATTGATCTTCTAACTCTAACTCTTGGCAAAAAGGTGTTGTTTCCCAAAATGTCCAACTATTTCTTTAAAGAGAACATGTGTATTGAAGATGAAAACGTAGTCATCAAGTTCAACTTGTGGTCACAATGCAACTCTGAGTAAGGTCACAACTGAACTGAAACTCTTCCATCACTGCCAATATTTTATTTAGCAACAGGACAGCCAACCACAGACCACAGAGTTCATTGCAGACTGATTGAACTTTGTCTCTGTTAGGTTTGATTAATGATGTGGATCTGCGAAGTCATGAAAACAACTTGGCTCACCGCACCAGAGAGATTGATAGGGAGCGCCTGATTGTCCGCAGGGGTCAACCCTTCTCCATAACTTTGCAGTGCTCTAAGTCTCTGCCCCCCAAACACCACCTGGAACTGGTCCTGCACCTCGGTGAGTACAGCCCACAGCCTCACAAAAGATACTGTGGCTAAATGCTTACCGTAAACTATTCTCCATTTACAAAGGCATGGCATACCCAGGCAAGAACGAAACAATAAGAAATTCAATATAAAACATATTTATTCAGTAAGTAATGAATGTGAACACATCATAACAACTTACTGTAATGCTGCAGTCAATTGGATCCCTATACACTAACAGTTTAGTTTGTCCTGCAGACTGGACTGTACTAATTCTCTTCCAAGTATTTCTTGACCTTTAAATAACTAGTAACTTTCACCAGATTTACTACCAATTCATAGCTACAGCAGAACAATGAAGCTAGCAAATATGTGCCAATACGTTAGGCAACAAGGCTAGTTTAGCTGAGTGTTAGGATAGCAAGTAAGCTTATACACTCATCATGCTGAACAAAAAAAATAAAACACATCTTACACGTCAAGCTATAACCAACACTTCTATGCAGCAAATATGTAGCCTATACTTTTTAACGTTAATGTTTAAAAGAATAAAGTAAAGTTTTATATGATTACAGTTAGCTGCAACTACAGCTGTCTTGGCTCTGCGCTACATTCAAACACCATGCTGATTTCAGCAATATTTGATCCTGACTCAGATAAACAGCAAGAAGGTAAATTGATGCTACAGCAATATAAACTTTTGTATGTTTCTTCAGGTAAGAGAGACAAGGTGCTGATTAAGGTTCAGAAGGAGCGTGGGGCTGGAGACAAGTGGTGGTTTAACCAACAGGGAGTGCAAGATGAAATGCTGCTGACTCTGCACAGTTCAGCGGATGCTATCATTGGCCAGTACCGTCTGGCTGTGTTGATGATGTCACCTGATGGACGCATTTTAGAGAAGGCCGACAAAATTAAGTTCCACCTGCTCTTTAACCCGTGGTGCAAAGGTAAAACATAAAGCAAAGTGCACACACTCTCTGCTATATGCTTTCTCCAAGAGGTCAGACTAACTGCATGTATCATGTGTATCTTGATTCGGCCACAAGAAACAAAAACAAAATGGATGTTGTTGTTTTACATTCAGCGGGGGTTTCTATGCTCATCCTGTCAGCTGTTTGGTGCACCCATGGGCAAAGATAAAAACCATATGACAGGAGGATCTCATTACCAGCATCATCAAAACACCAAATTTATATGTCATGTTTTTCTAATTGAGGCCCTCTTAATGTCAAAAAAACTAATTTAAACAGAATTTGTTAATGAATTAATGTTAGTGTTAGTTATTTCATTAACAAGAGGACAGTGTACTCATGGTTGTGTGTGTGTGTGTGTGTGTGTGTGTGTGTGTGTGTGCGCCAGATGATGTAGTGTACCTCCCCGATGAGAGTCTGCTCCAGGAGTATGTTATGAATGAAGATGGAGTCATTTACAGGGGGACCTGGGATCACATCAAAAGTAATCCCTGGAATTATGGACAGGTAACTCACACTGACACACACACACACACACACACACACACACACACACACACACACACACACACACACACACACACACACTGTGTGAAAGGATGGAGTATGTCTGTGTATGCCAGGCCAGTAGGTGGCATGTGTGAATTGTCACAGCAGTGTGACAGAGGAGCCTCGGGGGATTTGGCTGGATCAGGAAATCTGTTTGTTGGACGGAGATAACTTCTAGACGGAAGGTGTCAGAATGTAACCAAACCACACAAACGAGGACTTGTTCCTTCGCAGCTCACTGGGAGGACAGAGAGGAAGAGAAACAGGCAGGCAAACGGATAGATGGCATATAGAGAGACAGCAAGGTGGAGTAACAGACACTCACATACACAGACCGACCAATGGGAAACAAACGTGATTTGAAACCTGTTTTTAAAAAAGGATCAGAGGCCTCTGCTGCTCAACAACCAACCATTTGTTTTCTTTGCTCCTCTCTCATGTTTTCTCTCCATCTCCCTGTGACTCTCTCTCTCTCAGTTTGAGGACTATGTGATGGACATCTGTTTTGAAGTCCTGGATAACTCCAAGGATGCCCTGAAAAACTCAAAGATGGATGTTGAGCACAGATATGACCCCGTCTATGTCAGCAGGGTGATCACTGCGATGGTGACGAACTCTTCTACTCCCTGCTAAAACAACACTGACAACTTAACAGCAGTACAAGAAAAGAAAATATCTGCATTTAGTTTTCTCTGTCATGAAAGCTTTCACATTCAATGATGTAAACACCTTGGGTGTTATAGCTACTTCCCAGAAACAGATCAATAGAAACCCTCCCCAGGAAGGAGTTGTCATCATACTAACCTTACTGTTTCATTAACCAATGATTCCTACATACAGTATGACCCTATAGATACTGTATATTGTCAGAAAGATAAACATGAATACAAATCTGTCCTTTCCAAACCTATACTTCATGTAGTGATTCACAGCTTTAAAGATTGACATGTTGTCTCCACCCGTTCAGGTGAACTCTAACGGAGACAGGGGTGTGTTGACCGGTTGCTGGGACGACTCATACTCCGGTGGAGTTCCACCATACAGATGGACCGGCAGCGTGCCGATCCTTCAACAGTGGAGTAAGGCTGGCGCAAGGGCGGTCAAATACGGCCAATGCTGGGTCTTTGCTGCCGTCGCCTGCACAGGTGAGGCTTTAACAGATTTCACTGCTGCATGATTGAATGAAGTGTAATAGTTCTGAAAATGAAGGAAAAACGTGTTTTCCTGAGTAATTGTAATAGTATAACAATATGTTGACAGTATAAGACATGTTTTTAAAGGGGACATGTTATGCTCATTTTCAGGTTGATACTTGTATTTTGGGTTTCTATTAAAATATGTTTACATGGCTTAATGTTAATTTTTTTTCATACCATCTGTCTGGAGATACAATGTCAATATTGGTACAAAATGCCATGACAAAAAATAAGCACTTAACAAAGCCAATTACTAACCCACTCTCTGCCACGCACACCTGCAGGACCTGCAAGGAAAGCAGCCACACAAACACACAAAGCCATAACCACTTTGAACTCACACATGCACTGACTTCACAGTCTTACCCCCCAACCCCCGGACTTTCTTCTACTCACCTACTGTGCAATATTTAATATTTAATACTTTTGATAATATTGATAATACTGTGCAACTTCATTACTGTGCAATATCTGTATACTGTGCAATATCATTACTCCACACTGTATATCACACTGTATATAAAACCATTTTTATTTTTTTATTTTTTATATATGTATATAGCATCTCAGAACTGTGCACCTCAGTCTGCATCTGCGCTTTGGCGTCATTGCAGCCAGGGAATGACTGTAATGGTACTTTCTACCTATATAGTATAGTTGTGACTTTACCATCGTCCTGACAGTTCGTTTAAAGGAACAGTTTATCAAAAAAGACATGGCAATCTCACTTTTTACCATATGGGACCTTAAAAGGAATACATCTGTGAAAGATGCATATTCACTTTCTTACCAAGAGTTAGATGAGAAGACTGATACCACTATGTTCTGTAAATGTGTAGCTGCAGTCAGCAGCTGGCTAACTTAGCTTAGCATAAAGTGAGTCCCCAATACTCTAAAACCTTAGTGTCAAAAGACTAAAGCCAATTTGGGAAGCCATATTTAAAAAATAAAATAAAAATGGAAAGGAAGGAAGAGAAAGTAGGTAGGAACAGAGGAATGAATGGTCCCAGGCTGATGTGTGTTATCTTCACAGTGCTGCGCTGTCTGGGAATCCCAACACGCCTCATCACCAACTTCTCTTCAGCCCATGATGTCGATGGAAATCTCTCTATAGACGTCCTGCTGAATGAAAGATTGGAGCCCTTAGCCTTAGACGGAAGAAAGAAAGACAGCAGCTGGTAGGAAGGAACACAGATTTTAAACCAGATATAGTAGAAGACATCACATCATCTAATATAATGAATTATCCCCTCCTCTCCTCTCCTCTCCTCATGATTTCAGGAACTTCCACTGTTGGGTCGAGTCCTGGATGAAGAGAGATGATCTCCCCAAAGGATATGACGGCTGGCAGGTTTTGGACCCCACACCTCAAGAACTGAGTGATGGTACATTCCTAATCTTAAACCTAATCTCTGTTGTTCACCTCTCTCTCTTTTTGTGTTTTACAAGACTTCTCCACCTTGAAAACAAAAAAATGTACATCCTACATGTTGATTGTTGCGTTTCATCACTATAAACTCAAGACTGTCAGTGCTGGCTTCCTGTGGTATCCTATTTTAATATTTTAGATTCAAGGCTGGTTGGTGTTTTCTAAAAGCCTGATAATCAAACTGAAATACCATCATTAAAAAAAAAATCATAGGCTTGCTTTTGCAGCTTGTCACTGCATCAACTATTTAAAGATGCAGGAAATGGTTTGAAGAAATCCATGACAAAATACACTTTTACTCTTCAGGTGAGTTTTGCTGTGGGCCATGTCCAGTGACGGCCATCAAGGAGGGAAATCTAGGAGTAAAGTATGACGCTCCGTTTTTATTCGCCGAGGTGAACGCTGACATCATCCACTGGATTGTCCAACGAGATGGCCAACGGAAGAAGGTGATTAAATTTTGTTTTGATCTGTCTTTTATATTTGCTTATATTTGGAGTATTGAAGGTTTGTATCATGTGGACGCGCTGACAGTTTTGTTGTCATTACTTAGAATTCTTCAAGGGGGCGACAGAAACTACACACTATAGCTTTAAAAAGCAGCTGCACTTTTTAAGACCAAAGAATTGAAAAAAGACTTAATGATAATGATGATTGGTATTATTGTTACAGGTCAGTGTGGACCAGTCGGGTGTGGGGAGGAACATCAGCACCAAAAGTGTTTACGGCGACTACAGAGACGATGTCACTCTACACTACAAATATCCTGAGGGTTAGTAAGAAAGTCGTACAAAGAGGAATTAAAAGAATGGGATCACTGATTGCAGAAATATACAGCAGCCATAGTGTTAAACACTGATTCGGAAATTTTCGTCCAAAGTTTTTTGCGTGGTAAAAAATACATACCACCTCAAGTTGTGTCAATCACGTTTACACACTGCCTCTGAAACTTTCATCTGTCATTAAAAAAAATCTGATTTGGTTCAATTGTCTGTGTTTTGTCGCATTTTTAGGTGTTTTGTGCATGTCCATACCTGTCAGCCTCTGTTCAGTATCAATTGGTTCACAGAAATCTTCTTTTTATTATGTGGCTCCAGTATGGCTACCAAAGCATCAAACTGAGCCACTGACCTGATCCTGAAGTAAACTTTAAATCACTCGGGATAATCCCTCAGCTCCTCCATAAGGAGGTGGAACTCTCCTTGCTCTCTGCGCAATCTCAGGATTGGATGGACCCAATATTTCCTTATCCTTTTTCTCTTTTTAAGAAGAGAGAGGACAACAAAATCAACCTCACTACTTGAATAATCAATTTCGTATTGTTTTGCGGGGAAACAAATCTGTTTCTGTGCATGACAATTTTGAAATTTTTTTCACGACCAGTCGAACGACGAACGCCGTGCAACCAGTAACCAGTAACATAGCTCAAGCACGGCGTTCGTCGTTCGACTGGTCGTGACTGCTTTCCCAAGATGGCGCCCGCATGTATACGTGAACGGTACTGTCTTTATAAACTTTTTTTAATCTTTTTAATAAACTGCCTGTACACTTACACAGTTCTCAATGCTTTGGTTTACATGTAGGGACCCTCATTATGCTACCGTGGAAGTGTGGTGCTATTTTGAGCCTTGTTAGTGGTATAGAAATAGCGATTTATTTTTACTTTCCTCGTGCCCCGACGACTAGCGGTATAAGCTAATTAGCGGTTTGGGCTAAAACTGGTCACATTCGATTACCATGAAAACATATCCCAGAGAACGGTCGACTCGGTAATCATGTGTTATTAACCCCTAGGTTCATTTTGCGACAAATTTCTCCTTTAAAAGAAATCATCAGGGGTGCCACCAGGAATTTTGGGCCCCCTTTGCGCAGCTGTTGTCACCACATCTCTAGGACCGAACTGTCCCATGTAGTATGTTAAGTATGCAATTAGGTCGAGCAGACAGTCCGAAACATTACAAGCTCGCCTCGGCTGGCTCGGCTCGCAGACAACACATGAGTTGCGACAACTCACGAGTCCTCGATGACTCATGAGTTGTTGATGACTTGTGAGTTCTCGCAGGAGTCAGTCAATCCAGCGTGAGGTCTCTCCTCGAGCTCAGGGTAAAGCAAATCAACAACAAAAGCCATTCTTTCACTTCTGAAATAACATACAATGTTCTGCACGTAGCCTAGCTAGGCCTACTGTAGGTTTGGTGTATAAATGTCGTATATTAAAATGCAGACAGGCGAACAGACAGTCCGTAAGCTCACCTCACCGACAACTCATGTTTTTTTTTGTCTTCAAAAAAACCAAACCATTTCATGCAGATACAGGGGGGGTGGTCGGTCAATATGGATGTTTACTTTTTGGTCAATGGCGATATTAAACTTTTACTGCCAAAAGCAAGTAAAAACAAAGAGATCATTAATTTTATTATTATATTTGAAATATATATACTGAATGATGATGGTTTAATAATTTTATATTAGTTTTTACCTATTTTTTGGGGCCCCTGTCAGTCATGGGCCCTTGGAATTGTCCTAACCCCCCCCCCGGCGCCCCTTGAAATCATACAACTGATTGAGCATGTAACTGATGGACGCTCTGAAGCTCCAGCTTTCTGTAACTTCCACTGTTAAACTTGTGTAATGTCTGCTCATAGTCATCTGTTTAGACTCATGGCTAGGGCTAGTTGTCATGGACCAACGTCCTCTTCACAGGCTCCAAGGAGGAGAGAGAGGTGTATGAGAAGGCAGGACGTAAGGTCACAGAGCCGACCAATGGGAGCGCAGAACCAGGACAACTGAAGCTGTCAATCAAGCATGCTAAGCCTGTATTTGGGACAGACTTTGATGTGATTGTTGAGGTATGGAGTGCTTAGACTGTAGCTGAATAAATAGATGGATGAAATGCTAAAATGATTCCATTACATCATACACAGGGAATCTGGGGCTGCATATTCTTCTTGTATTCTGTTTGATTTATGGACATACAGTGAGATACCATCACAGTGGTCAATTCATTCATACAACTCATGAATCCTCTCTGCCTGCAGGTGAAGAATGAAGGAAGCAGAGATGCTCATGCTAAGCTGACCATGCTGGTCATGGCTGTAACTTATAATTCTCTCCACCGGGGGGAGTGCCAGAGACAAACAATCAGTGTGACAGTACCCGCTCACAAAGGTTAGTAGCTCAAATAAACACACAATCTATGGTGCGTTCCATTTGTACTCGGAAGTCGGATTTTCCGAGGTCAAAGTCACATTGCCCCCTGACCTCAGATTTTCAATGACAATCCGACTTGTAAATGGAACGCATTTAACTTGGGTGTGACGTCTTTGCCCAGCTTCGGCTTCCGAGTTCTGAGGTAAATGGAATGCACTAAAAGTCTCTGGTGCAGATATAATGTAAAACAACAGCGCTGTGTCTTACCTGTAGCAGCACGATGTACCATTTTCCATTTTAATACTGTGTGTGTGCGTGTGTGTTCAGCCTACAAGGAAGTCCTGCGTCTGCACTATGACGACTATGCCAGGTGTGTCTCTGAGCATCATCCGATGAGGGTGAAAGCTTTCTTAGAGGCTCCAGGTGAGAACGAACCCATCATGACCGTCGCCAACATCCCACTGAGCATGCCTGAACTCCTCGTACAGGTAGGTACACTGTAGGTCTAGGTTAATCTCAGTTAAATAAGGTTGACGTTGAGCTAGGAGACTACTGACATCAAGAATTTGATGTTTCATATATGAGATTTAACTGCACGAGAAACATCCCATGTATCATTCTTGGAGGTTGTTATCCCAGTATTTAATGGAAAAAATAAGTTTATGTATAAAACCGCAGGATAATGTATATACAATCAGCTGGAAACTCCTTGGATTTTTTGAAATTTTCCAGGAGCCTTTCCTGCATTTTGACTGATTGTACAGGGTTACTGGATTTTTTTCCCCCTCTGTCTCTGGGCTCTTTCGCATACTCTCTACAGTTCTCCAGATGCAAATCTAAAATTGACTTTTCGTCCCTGAGTTCAGTTCCTGTGGTTGGGTAGTACCTGAAATTCTTTGGACAAAAACAGGCATTCATCCCAATTAATCCACAATTCTGTCTGGTGGAAGTCTTTTGATGTTTTAATGTTTCCAAATTTGAAATTGTGACGTCCTACACTGTAATTATTTAACCTATGTTAAAGTTAAAGCTGTCTTCTCTTTTTCCAGGCACCTGGAAAGGCTTTTGTACGGGATCAAGTAACAGCCTACATCTCCTTCACCAATCCTCTGCCAGTTGCTCTGAAGGGTGGCATGTTCACTGTGGAGGGGGCCGGCCTACTGACGGCCACTGAGATCCATGTTAAGTAAGTACATGTGCAAAGAATTGACAGCCAATATACAAATTCCTCACACAACCACATATATCACACATACTAAAATAAAAGATGGTGGTTGTGTCCATATCTAAACATCCCACATGAATTAAAAAGCTGGTTAGAATTAAAAGGCAGCCTGCCCTCCAAAAAGTGCAAAGTCTATGTCAGAAGCCCAGAAGCACAATAGATCAGAATGAGTATTTTGAGTTTAAAAACTAGCTGCTGTAGCCAAACTAGCAGTGTTTGGTATATAACCTACAGAAGCCCTGAGAGGCAAGTGAGAAAAACAAATCTAGGGATCCATTTTCTAAGTCTGATCTAAATTGTTTTCTCTCCTGTGAAAAAAATCCTTCTAAGTTTTTTAATATTTTTTTCGTCCGTGAAAACAGGTGGGGGGGGAAAAAAGACTAAAACGATAGATTAGCGCTGATTAAAATACATTTCTAGCCAAAAGAAAGACATGACAGTAATAATGTTACATAACTTGCTAACACACAACATTGTATTTAGAGTGCATGGATAAATTAAAACTCCCCTGGAGGAAACCATGAATGCGTTTAGTCCTATTTAGTGGCCTCTTGTGGCTGAAATAAGGATTAAATCAACAAACACTTAGAAACTTGATCCTGACAAACTAAAATACTGTATGTTTCACCTGCCAAAACCAAAAAAGGAAGTTAGAAAATGTATCCTAGTATCCTTTTTTTTTTTTACCTGTTCATAAACACAGTAGAGAATGCAACAGATCAAAATTGTCCAACACGTTGGTTCACGGCAGGACCTCAATAACGAAATAAAATAAAAA
Source organism: Sander lucioperca (assembly GCF_008315115.2). Classification (NCBI taxonomy): domain Eukaryota; kingdom Metazoa; phylum Chordata; class Actinopteri; order Perciformes; family Percidae; genus Sander; species Sander lucioperca. The sequence goes on along the minus strand of NC_050178.1, from coordinate 18,419,137 downwards.
TGAACTATTCTTTCTCTTTTCTTTTTCAGTGGTGACATATTTCCGGGCCTGATGGTGTCTGTTGAGTTCGTATTCTCACCCATGCGCACCGGGGTCAGGAAGCTCCTGGTGGACTTTGACTGTGATAGACTGAAGGACGTGAAGGGAGCCGCCACTGTGGTTGTCGGCAAGAGATACCACGTTTTAGAGTGACATTATAGACAGATAATGTGACATTTTCTGTCTATGCAAATAAGTTCTTAAATGATAAGTTTGTGTCTTCCAGGACGACTGTGACTTTATCCACAAAGAAATCTTGGACACAGTGCTAGTTTAATTACCTTAAAGCCACTATGTGTACACACTAACACTTCTGACTTTGCATTACGCCTGGCACTAGATGCCCACATAGAAATGCACAGAAAGACAACAGGTAACAGGATCTAGATGGCAAATATGTAATTAACTGCTTTTTGTTTATGATCCTCCTCTGTACCATTTAATTTCTTGTATTTCTTACTTTATCCTACAGAGTAGCCAAATTTAACAAGTTTCCTTCTATCTTCATTCCCTTCTCCTGGTCCAAATCATCGCTGGGTTTTATTCCCTGAATATGAACTGAAATGAAAACCATCTGGGCAATAGTCATGAGGTTGAGGGTTAAAAACGTGTTATATGCTTTGTTATGCATATACTTGTTGAAAAGTATCTGATTTCACAAATATGTTTTGTTTCTTGATTACCTTTTTGCACTGCTTCCAATCCCGTTTTAGTCCAAATATAATGGAAGATGAAGAAACTGAAGAAATTTTCATTTAATCCTAATATTTTTGCATTTTTATAATAATTCTGTGTTCAAGCTGATAAGACACTGCTTTCAATAAAGTTTTTTTTTCACCAGTGATCTTGATCTGACTTGTTATTAACATCGATGTCTCTGAGCTAGGCGATGAGTTGGCTATCTGTATCTTAGAAGGTAAATATGCACTGGAATATTTCTGTAAGGGCCTTTTACATATTGACAAACGTTATGGTGAAAATAAGCGATTTATTTCAAGATAGCATATTCGCCCCATAGGGTTACACTGTAGAGAGTCATCTGACGTTGGTCTCCAATATGGCGCCCATGATTTCAGTTGACCAAACTCTCTATATAAAGGGCGCTGGCTGTGACAATTCACACATGCCACCTACTGGCCTGACTGACACAGACAATACTCAATCCTTTCACACAAAGTGTGTGTGTGTGTGTGTGTGTGTGTGTGTGTGTGTGTTTTGATTGGATGATATTGTCTGATCCTGGTTTCTGCTGCATCAGTGACACTGTGTCCCTGTTAATAAAGTACATTTAATTTACTCATGGTGTGCTTTCTCTAGCTGGTCCAGAGAATCACCTCCCTTTCTGTGTGTGTGTGTGTGTGTGTGTTTGAGGGCCTCATACAAACCATGAGGGCCTCACATAGCAAACCATGCCACAAAGTACTTATGTTAATTTAACACTAAGCAATTACAAATAATGGTAAGTGATTTAAGATTTGACAAAAATTGAGTCAAAGTATGTTCCCAACTGAAAATATTAAATTCAATTCTGTCTTGTGTTAAACAGTTGGAAGGGCTTTGAAGAAAATTGAACATAATGGCCAAAACAGTGGAATTACAACTCCCAGCCCGTCTTGTGATGACCTCTGGCCCAAAAAGACTTCCTGTAGTCTAGAAGAGAGTGTAAGCGGAGCGCTAACCCAAAAGTCCCTAGTACACCTGCTGTGCTGATCATCCAGGTAATTTTATACGTGGTTTTGGCTCCATGATTGCGCCTCTGATCAACCCTCACAGGAATGAACGGGTCTCCGCCTCGAACGGTGTATCTCTTTCTTATGATCCATGATAAGACCCCACGTCTCTTTGGCTTTAGGCTCTTTGCTAATTCATTTTTGTGTTTTGGACAGAACTGAACATTAGTCTTGCCAGATGTAGTCAGTGGTTACTGAATCCCAACACTCAGGTATTTTTTGAGGAGTGAAAATTGTTGGAGGAGGATTGTTTTCATCAGTCTCAGTTTATCCTGAGACTGAATCCTTAAGGAGTTTTCTGTTGGTGTGGCTGTTTCTGAGACACCTATCTTCGGATAAGCTTATATGGTATGCTTATGAATATTTAGATGAGCTGCACACTGATTGGTTGGTTTACAACGCGCGACACACACACACACACACACACACACACACACACACACACACACACACACATAGTGCATCTCACTAGCTTTGTGGGGACCCGTTGACATAATGCATTCCCTAGCCCAGGGGTCACCAACACGGGCACCAGGTAGCCCCCAAGAACCACATGAGTAGCCCTCAGGCCTGTTCTAAAAATGAAAATTGAATATTGACATTATCTGTTTCCCACCTTGTTAAGTCATTGTTGATAATTATTGTGAGAAATCATTAACGTAATCAGTGTCTTCACATAGATGAGTATCATTAATCATTAATAATCATATATAACTAAAGGCAAACTGAGCAAATTTGTTATTTCAGAAGAGCGTATCAAACTGGTAGCCCTTCGTATGACTCAGTACCCATGAAGTAGCTCTCAGTTTCAAAAAGGTTGGTGACCCCTACCCTAACCTTAACCATCACAACTAAATGCCTAACCTTAACCCTTACCCTCACCCTAACCATAACCTAATTCTAACCCTAATCCTAAAACCAAGTCTTAACCCTCAAACAGACCTTTAAACTTGTGGGGTCCAGCATTTTGGCCCCACAAAGCTGTCGGGACCCCACAAGTATACTGGACTCCCGGTTTTTGCACCCCACGAATATAGTTAACAACAGTGGTTCTGGGTCTCCACCAGCCAAAAGCTGGTAAAATATGCATGGAGCTGGTAGATTTGCTTCACTCACCATCCAGAAAAACAATGCTAATTTACTGACTGGCTGGTCAAATTTGAACATTCACTAGCCATTTGGCTGGTGAACATAAAAGCACCCTTTTCCTAAAGAAGTACAATTCCTAAAGAAGTACAATTATCCAGTAATTCACTAAAAATCTAAGATCAGAGGCACGTTAAAAAAAAAAAACCCAAAAAAAACATGAACAAAAAAGAATGTTTCTTTTTGCTTTCATCTGTAAATCATCTCACGGACCATTATCATGCGACCCATGGTGGGGGCCCAGACCGTGTGGTTGGGAACCACTTATTTAGCCCATGTACTACAACAGACAAAGTCTAAATGCTAGAACATGGTAAACATTAGGCTTGATAAACATCATTACGTTAGCCTTATAATTGTGAGCAACATCTAGGGTTTAAACGCAGATGTGCAATGTACATACAGTGCAATTTATATTATCCTATCTAAATTCACCCTGGCATTTCAAAATTAGGCCATAGTTTGGCCACCCGTGATTGTTTAGGTTCCCAAACTTTCTCACGTCAAAGACCGATACCTATGGAAGAAATTATAGGGAAAATAAAATATTCCCCTTTGGCTGGGGACCCCCTGGAAGCCCTTGGGGACCCCTGGGGGTCTCCGGACCCCACTTTGAAAACTACTTGTCAAAATACAGATACAATATAACAATAAATCAAAAGTCAGCACTAAAACTATTTATTATGTATGTGTTCTCTTAGTTGCAAGTTTAAACATTATATGTTTTCTGTCGGTATGACATTGATACTCGTTTCTTTGGACTTTAACAAATTGTTTTTTTCTTGTATTTGTTTATTCCATAAACCGCTGAAAGTCTGACCGAAACAATCACTCTGTGGCGGAATACAGGAGGCCAGGCTAGTGCAAATGGAAATTTTACGTTTATATTTTGAAGTGTGTTTGTGTTTACATAATTGTGTCTAACCCTTGAACGTGCTTTAACAAAAAAAAAAAACTACGAAGGCAAATTACAGAATAAGAAACGGAACAATAACAATATGATGGGATAATTAGGGAACATCCGGTTTAATCTGTCACGCTTTATTTTGAAACGCTGTGCAGTTTAAACGGAGTATTGTTGTGAATACAGCAACTTGACTGATCTCTTCTCTGATTGGACGATCATGCTTACGCTCACGCTGGCCAATCACGAAACAGCTAGGTAGATATAATGCCGGTTTAGGCAACGTGATGTACTTCTTTCTCGTACTCGAAGATAAGAAACACGAAAAATGTCTGGAAGAGGAAAAACCGGAGGAAAAGCCAGAGCGAAGGCTAAGACCCGCTCCTCTCGTGCCGGGCTCCAGTTCCCAGTCGGCCGTGTCCACAGGCTGCTCCGCAAAGGAAACTACGCTCAGCGTGTGGGAGCCGGCGCCCCCGTCTACCTGGCGGCTGTGCTGGAGTACCTGACCGCTGAGATCCTGGAGCTGGCTGGAAACGCTGCCCGCGACAACAAGAAGACTCGTATCATCCCCCGTCACCTGCAGCTGGCTGTCCGCAACGACGAGGAGCTCAACAAGCTGCTGGGCGGAGTGACCATCGCTCAGGGCGGCGTGCTGCCTAACATCCAGGCTGTCCTGCTGCCCAAGAAGACCGAGAAGCCCGCCAAGAAGTAAACACCCAGAACCGGCTTTTACCAAACCAACAACGGCTCTTTTAAGAGCCACACACATTTAACTAAAGAGAGAACTCCTTATTTACCGTCTATCGTGAGTGTAATTCATTGTTTTTTCGTGTGTGCGCTGAGTGACGTTTTTATTGCGACATAACTTGTAGATAACGTTTGATAAAATATCTATAAACTTATAACAGGTTACTATAAAACCTACTTTTCCCCAGTCAAGAAAAAGCCACACACCAAGAGCCCCGTATGTAACGTTTCGTCTCGTTAATTTGAATTTGCATCTTTTAAAGGGGTAAAATTGTCTTCTAGTCACTAAAACCCAAGCCAAGAGATCCTTTTGTGATTACTTTTAAATGCAGTCACCACACTACAAATTACATGTATATTGCTTATGAGCTCATTTAAACAGTATGTAGATATTTCTCCTTGTTAAACCGTTCAGCAGCAGTACCACTTTTGTAACCAGCGGTTCAAACGACAGTATTGGCAAACTATTTATGAAGCTATCCATGATAGGAAATGTTTTTCCTTGTAACGGTAAGCTACTAGGTCTACTTACAGTTTTCTTCCTGAAGCCACCCAGAATAAGCATTGTATGTACACTGTAAGTGTCCGTCTACGCTAAGTTCAGAACTTTAGTATAATTTTTTTATAATAAAGTTGATAATAGTTACAGTATATAACTAATTGTTTCAGGACTGTTGCTCTGTAAGTGTTTGTATGTGGCTCTTAAAAGAGCCGTTTTGTGACTGTAGGCTGGTCTCGGGTCAGTTTAAGCCCTCTCTCCGCGGATGCGGCGGGCCAGCTGGATGTCTTTGGGCATGATGGTGACCCTCTTGGCGTGGATGGCGCACAGGTTGGTGTCCTCGAACAGGCCGACCAGGTAAGCCTCGCTGGCCTCCTGCAGAGCCATGACGGCGGAGCTCTGGAAGCGTAGGTCGGTCTTAAAGTCCTGAGCGATTTCTCGGACCAGGCGCTGGAAGGGCAGCTTGCGGATCAGCAGCTCCGTCGATTTCTGGTAGCGACGGATCTCTCTCAGAGCCACGGTACCGGGCCTGTAACGGTGAGGCTTCTTCACTCCGCCGGTGGCCGGGGCGCTCTTACGGGCAGCCTTGGTGGCCAGCTGCTTCCTGGGGGCTTTGCCTCCGGTAGATTTACGAGCGGTCTGCTTGGTTCTTGCCATTTTAGCTTCTCCGTCTTCTCTGTGCTCACAGTTCAAGAAGGAATACTTCTCGGGGTGAACAGCGGCTTTATAAAGGAACTGCCGGAGCCATGGCAGCGCTGATTGGTCCAGACCGGGAGACACGCGGGCTGTAGCTGAGTAACTATTGGACAAAGTAAAACTCACACAGCAGCAGGATGATAATGGCTGCTGTCGCATCAATAAAATATACGGGTTGAAACAGTAAAGCTTAGATTATGTCAATATGTTTACTTACTTTCTTCTGCCTTAATTACTTTCATCTGTGGTTTATTTTTCCTGCTATTTGTCGTGATTTAATTGAACACTTGATTAAGATTTCTTGAAGAAAAATGAATTCTCGCACATTTTACTAAGCATTACAAGTAACTTTCAGGTTTAGATTTTATTTAATTTGAGAAATCTGTAGAATTTATAAACTATTACCATGTCAAGTAATCCTTGACAATGTATCATTTTATTGCACATTTCCATGTGTAATCTGGGATGATTATAGTTAATTTCTTTGTAATCTGACTACATTACGCGGATTACATGTAACCCATCCCTGTTTACAACAATATGTCAGAACACAAATTGTCTAAGTGGACGTTGAAAACGGTTGTTAATAAAATATTTATAGTATTTATATATTTATATTATTTATTGCAGTTATAGTACAGAATGAAATAAAACTCTTCAATTAATTCAGCTATAATTATTTCAAATCCAAACAGAAACATTTAGAGGCAGATTCACTGAGATGTCAATGTTTTGAAGTGGACCAGGTTATAACTGACTCTGTTAATTTCATTTTCCCTATGCTTATTTTTTTTAATGTTTTAGCCAGGTCTTCCTTGAAAAACTGTTAAATAGCCTAAAGGTTATACCTCCAAATGAAATAAAGGTCCCATTGAGATCACAAAACCTGATCTACAATCAGAAAATCAAGTATTAAATTGATAAAACATACGGTTGATTATCAATTGTTTTCTCCTTTTGAATATAACAATAATATATTAACTGTGGTTTTAAATGTATGTGGTGCCTGTCTTGGCTCTCTCTTGAAAAACAGGATTCTTAATCGCAATGGGACTGTAATATATTCAAAATCAAAAAGGTGTGCCATAATCTGATTTACAATCAGAAAAAGATACATTGAGTATGAAGTTGATGAAACAGTGTTGCTTGTACATGCTTTTTCTTTTGAATATGGACCTATGCATTAAACTTCATTATCCACACACACTTCATTTGAATATGAATATATTCATAAGTAAATATGTATATTAATGACATAAGGTTTTAGGAAAACATCTTTTTAAATCTGTGGCTAAGATCAGAAGAGGTAGTGTTACTCACTTCTTGTGTGTTAGCGCCATCCTGTGGTGTTCAGAGGACAGAGCACTGAAGGACTAGTGCTGGAAATTATATTCAGATTGGTTTTGTTCTTTGAAAATGCAGCACGTTAATTTTACTGCAAACAAATGACTTTACACCAGCATATTTTATGTAGATCAACGTGTTTTGATAGAATACATAATAGAAAAACAAACAATGGAAAGAGACATGATAACGTTGTAGGAAAACAGCTCTTTGGTGAATGTGTGGTGGCTCTTAAAAGAGCCTTTTGGAGCACTGAGTGCGGATTAAAGAGCCACTTTACTTCTTGGACTTCTTCGCTGCGGCTTTCTTTGCCGGAGCTTTCTTCACAGGGGTCTTCTTCTTAGCGACCTTTTTAGGGGCAGCCTTCTTGGGAGTAGATTTCACTGCTGGCTTTTTGGCAGCTTTCTTCACAGGAGACTTCTTGGCTGCTGGTTTCTTGGCCGCTGGTTTCTTAACGGCGGCTTTCTTGGCTGCAGTCTTCTTCACTGCCGCTTTCTTAGCTGCGGTTTTCTTCTGCGGGGACTTGGCAGCGGGTTTCTTCACTTTAACGGGAGTTTTCTTGGCCGCTTTGGCGGCTTTAGGCTGAGCCTTGGGGAGCTTGAAGGATCCGGAAGCCCCAATCCCTTTATTCTGGACCAGCTTTCCGTCGGTCACCAGCTTCTTCACCGCGGTGTTGATGCGTTTGTTGGCCTTTTCCAGGTCGATGCCTTTGGTGGCCAACGTCTTTTTGATAGCCGGAAGCGAGGTGCCTTTACGGTCCTTGGATTCAGTCACGGCGTCGAGGATGAGCTTCGGGAGGGAGGGTCCGTCACTCTTTGCCCGGGGAGCTGCCTTCTTCTTGGGGGCTTTGGCAGGGGCTTTCGCCGCGGGAACTGCTGGAGCTGCTGGAGCTTCTTCTGCCATGTCTGTGTCTTTCTCTGTCGCGTTACAGTCTACTGTGTGTACCCGCTCAGGCAGGAGGCGGGACTTATAAAGCTCATGAGAACCGTGGAGAGTCAACCCACAGCAGCCCCGCTTCCCTGCTGAAAATGTGGCGACACTTTGTGTTTTCTCTTTCACAATTTGGGGATAAAATTCATAGAAGAGAAACGTTTTAAACCACAATAGTTGTTGTAGCGGTGAGAAAACCTTCTCCCCTTCACACTGAGCTCATGTTTGCCGACGAGGACTCGTTAATTTGATTACAGGAAGCTTCAAACCTTTCGGATACACAGTCATTTTGGACTACTCGCAGCGAGTTTTCCTCACATTTTGTCTTTAAAAATACCTAAAAGTAATGTGTATTAAATGTCACAGTGGTGTTCAAGTAAGCAGAGACACGTGAGGATAGAATTAAAGTGAAATCACTGCATTATTGTGTTTTATTTAGTTTAAATTGGGGAAGTTTTCAGTGGTGGTAAACACACTGGGTGCTGGGTGTGAAGCTAGGCGGTTACCTGACACATGTTTCTCGGCTGGCACTGATCCTTAACATGATGGATTTGACATGATGGGCCTCCAAACACAGGTTAATATTTCTCTCTTCTGCTGTACACAACCCTGACTCTGTGTCTATCACTGCAACCAGAAAAAAGCACAATCATTTCTTTTGAAATGTAGTTAAGTAGTAGAAAGTAGTTTAAAATGGAAATAATCGAGTACAACCTGACCTCAAAATGATCTGAAGTAGCCTACAGTGCTTGAGCACATAAACTATCTGATTAAAAGCATGAAACAACAAGAATAAGTTAAAAAATGGGAAAATAAAAACACCAATTATAAATCAAGAGTGAATATTGTCAAAACTTTCGTCTTATCCAAGCTCCTGTTCTTAGCAAACATCTTTCCTCCATCTCACAAAATGAAAATGAAATTAAATAAACAGTGTGTAAACTTGGTTTGGGGTACAACTAGAGAAGTAACAAAAAGAGAAATCATGTATAAAAGTAAAGAATATGGGGGGTTAGGGGCAGTAGATATGGGTATATTTCTTTTGTTAAAAATGTGTCAGTAGCCATCTCAAGGAATGCTCTCTGGGTCGGTGACCGCTTCAAGTGGAGGAAAAGGAGAGGGAGAGCCAGACAAGGTCCAGAATATAACCTGATTTATGGTGATTTAATGTACGAATATGAAAAACTTCAAATAGACTGGAATGGCCTCCAGAGTAAAATGATTTTCAAAAAAATTAATGATTATAAATACGGTGGGTATATAAATTATAAACACCTAACACAACGAAGGAACCCAGTTCCTGAATTTAAAAAAAAATAAAAACCTTTCTGAGAGCATTTGTGACATGAGATGGCTGATGTCCGTAAACAGACTTGCTGTCAGAGCTGTTGTGTCTTGGAGTTGCTATGTAACAACAAAAAAATGTCCAATATTTACTGCGACGAAGATGAGACACAACAGCATCTCTTAATGGACTGCTACAGAGCAAAAGAAGTCTGGGACAAGTTAAAAGTGTATGGTGTAAAATTTGATCTTTCATATAAATCTGTTATGTACTGTATTATTGATGAGATTCTACCAAAGAAACACAAGGAACAGATACAAATAAGCATATGTATTGTATGCTTCAAGTTGTGGAAAACAAGAAGCTGTATGATTATTCAACAGATTGTTATAAATAGTGATGACGTGTGCAAACAAGTGCTCACTGAGCTAAGGAGAAGAACTCTGGACAAAAAACAGCTCCTTCCTTGGAACACTGACCTTGTGAATTACAGCACTTCATGAAAGACTATGCACTGGACACACCTTACTAAGCTCCATTTGCACATCTTGTTTCATTATTTAGATTTTGTAATTGTATTGTTTATATTTTAATTGTTGACACATAGCCTATTGTATGGCTGTATGGTTTAACAGCAGGTTTACTTGGACACACACCAGTCACAGCTATAGAGTAAAAACTAAATACTAACCTATAAAGTCTACAAGGAGAGATAGTTATTGTAAAAAAAAGTGGTAGGCTATATTTGTGGAGATTACAAGGGGCTTTTATTCTACATGTAAAGGTATGTCAGCTTTAATGTCAGTTCTGCAATATGTGCCACAGACCGAGGAATTAATTTAATATTAATACATTGAAAATATGTCTGACCCATAGTGAGAAGGCAGGTACATAAACTATAAAACTAACATACAATATAGACAAAAACTCCATACAATGCAAATGAAGGCCTACATTAAGAAAGCATGGAAAACGGATATGAAAATGATACTTTGTAAAAAGAAACTTTGCTCTCTAAGAAGAAGTGTGTGGCTCTTAAAAGAGCCGTTGGTTTAGTGGATTACAGCAGCGGGATGGTCTACTTGGAGCTGGTGTACTTGGTGACGGCCTTGGTGCCCTCAGACACGGCGTGCTTGGCCAGCTCCCCGGGCAGCAGCAGCCTCACGGCGGTCTGGATCTCCCTGGAAGTGATGGTGGAGCGCTTGTTGTAGTGAGCCAGACGGGAGGCCTCACCGGCGATACGCTCAAAGATGTCGCTCACAAACGAGTTCATGATGCCCATAGCCTTGGAGGAGATGCCGGTGTCGGGGTGGACCTGCTTCAGCACCTTGTACACGTAGATAGCGTAGCTCTCCTTCCTGCTCTTTCTCCTCTTCTTGCCGCCCTTAGCGGCGGTCTTAGTCACGGCTTTCTTGGAGCCCTTCTTGGGCGCTTTGACGGTGGCTTCTGCTGGCATCTCTGCTTCAGATTGGAGTTCCTGAAACGGATAACAATATCCCGTTCCGGACGCCTCCTTTATCTGCACCTGATGCAAATGAGACTGTGCTGTTACTCGCACAGGATTGGCTGAGCTTTGTGACTGAGACTGAGCATGCGCCAACACAAAGTAACAGTCCCAGAGCCGTTAGGAGACATTGAACGGCTCTGAACCGTCCTAAAGCTCATGTTATTTTAGATATCAGACTTGTAACTTGAAAACATAAATGATATTTAATAGTGTGATTCTAATGGCCAAACGATGTATCCATGGAAGTAGATTTTCTGTTTCCAAACCACTACTTGTATAATAGGCTATATCCTAACAAGGAAAACAATCACATTTCTTGATGTGTTTTCTTGTTTACTTTCCCATGGTGTATAAGGTATATAATTTCATTATTTGAAGTTTGTATGCTCTTGTATGTTTGTCAAATGTTCTATTTTCTATATTTACTCTTTTTGTACTTACGTAAACATGTATAAGACGGTTTTGGTTGGTAGCCTACACAAAGTTATGATATGAATGTACATTTTCTACTTTACATTTCCCGCTCGTAATGAAGGAGAAATAAAAAACTTGTAAGCGAGGAATATAGCGATCACGTAGTGAAAGGTTGTAATAAGTTATATGCTACTTGTACTTATATATCCATGTTCTGTTACATACACAATTTTTCAAGTAGCCTACTTTACTTTTACTGGTTACTTTGCATATAAACTCCCCCATTACCTCGACCAGTTGCATTAACATAGCGCCGCTACGTTGGAGTTTACCCCGGTGGACGAGAGGGTCGCCTCCCTACGCCTGCGGGTTGTGGGGGGAAAACTCTGACTGTTGCTAATACACCAACCGGGGCCTTAATAGCTAGAAGGATTTCAGTGCCACTTAAATGCCTGCACTTCTCTCTGATGCTCCTAAACAGACGTTTAACACTACACTTGGCAGCAGGTAACGTTAGCCTACCGTTAGCTAGCAGCTGGATTAAACGCGGTTAAAATGCTGACAGCTAAACGGTGTAAAAGTTTGTCTGTATTTCACTGTGTAGGATTCCAACACTGAGACGTACAACAGTCTGTAGCTGCCGTTGTCTGAAAAACAACGCATATGTTGTGTTCACTTGAAACTCGCCTCGCCAGCCTCGTGCTGCATTCAAAGTTATTGTAAAATATCCTTTTCCCATCCAGTGGTTGTTTTAGTCATTTAGGAATTTACTGGTTATTTAGTGGCACTTCCTCTCCGGGAACCATCACCTTATCGTGGTGGAGAGGTTTGTGTGTCCCTATGAACCTGAGGGCTGTGTTGTCTGGTGTGACTGAGACTGAGCATGCGCCAACACAAAGTAACAGTCCCAGAGCCTTTAGGAGACATTGAACGGCTCTGAACCGTCCTAAAGCTCATGTTATTTTAGATATCAGACTTGTAACTTGGAAACATAAATGATATTTAATAGTGTGATTCTAATGGCCAAACGATGTATCCATGGAAGTAGATTTTCTGTTTCCCAACCACTACTTGTATAATAGGCTATATCCTAACAAGGAAAACAATCACATTTCTTGATGTGTTTTCTTGTTTACTTTCTCATGGTGTATAAGGTATATAATTTCATTATTTGAAGTTTGTATGCTCTTGTATGTTTGTCAAATGTTCTATTTTCTATATTTACTCTTTTTGTACTTACGTAAACATGTATAAGACGGTTTTGGTTGGTAGCCTACACAAAGTTATGATATGAATGTACATTTTCTACTTTACATTTCCCGCTCGTAATGAAGGAGAAATAAAAAACTTGTAAGCGAGGAATATAGCGATCACGTAGTGAAAGGTTGTAATAAGTTATATGCTACTTGTACTTATATATCCATGTTCTGTTACATACACAATTTTTCAAGTAGCCTACTTTACTTTTACTGGTTACTTTGCATATAAACTCCCCCATTACCTCGACCAGTTGCATTAACATTAAAAAGCTGTTTTTCTGTTAATTTGAAAAATCATTAAAATCCTCCACACTGGAGTTTTTAATGTGTCAGGACTCTGATGAAGTTTAGCTGCTTGGCACTTTACATGTCAACGGATGATTGTTCATCCACAGAAACACAAATCAAATGTAAAATACAAAATGTAAATCAACCCAACTTAGACGTGCCTTGAAATGTTACACAAGTAAACTTTCCAAAAAAAAAAGGTTAACACAATACAACTACAGCTGAATGCACACGGCAACTGTCTCAATACAACAGGGACGCCTTTTTATTGTGCTGTGATAAGTGTTTTATAGAGGACAATAACAGACTTTTCATCATGGGGCATTTTGATGTCGGCCTAATGCAATAACTGTAAAGTGTTATTGGGTTCTCAAATAATCCAACAAGTTTAACAAATGTGTCTGGGTTTTGTTTTTTGGTACACATCTGTGGATGTATCTATACTATGTTGTTTATATGAGGAAGTGTGTCAGATATGAATGTGTAAAAACCCTACTTTAACTTTAACTGTCAGTGTGAAAAATGAATAATGGATCCTAAACATAAGGAACAGAGCTGCAGTCTCTATGATTTAATAAAAAAACAGTTTGATATAGAACAGTGACCATATTGAGAGTGAAACATTTGTTTGTATGTTTCAATACATGGGCTATTGACACATTGGTAGGCATATCATTTATTCTTATTATTTTTATTGGAAAAAATATCTGTACTTCCATTGACAAACATGTTTTACTGTCAGACAATTCAGATTAACCAAATTCGTTTTAGTATTAAAGTAATCAACAGAAAAACAAAACCGGCCCAGATCAGAGGCCTGTACTACGAAGCAAGATTTGGCGTTAACGAGGTAACTTCAGGTTCAACCCAGGGTTTTGTGTATCACGACGGTGGATCACTTGTTACCGGGTTAAATCGCCGTGGTAACTTATGCTGAACACCTAACCTGGTCGGGAGCAGGTTATGTTGGAGATTAGAGATCAACCGATGCAAACGCGCCGCCTACTGACCAATCAATGCTCGATTGATAACGGCGTCACCGTTCTTAGAAGATCTGGTGGAGCTCGGTGCGCGGAGAGAGAGAGGTGCGCTCATAAAAGTTAAAACATTTAGAGACTGACAACCCCATAAATATTCCCTGATGGGTATCTTTATGAAATATATAGATTTTCAGCGTAGGGAATTACGTATCTTTGTCGGCTTCTTGAGCCGTGTGGTGCCAATGCGCACATCGGTTTGAATTATGTTTTTATATATATTTATTTGCTCCCATGATCGCTTCCCACTGCCAGGGTTGCAAATGAAATAATAGGCTAAAGCAACGACAGTTTATGGAATGCCCAAGTGTAATTATGGTCAGATCTTGTGCCTGACTGACACGGGAGTGATATTGATAAGCCTTGTGATTTATGCATTTACAGCGTTGGCTATTTTTTTTGCCAGCTTTCCTTCCTGTTTTAGGAAGCAGCGACTGTATTGCGTTTTGCCTGTAAAACCATGTCTGTGTTCTTCATATTTATGTAGAATTATAGTTTGCTCTTCTTATGTAAAATATGTGGCTCAGGTAGATGTTTGCGATTGGTCACGATGTGCAAACATTGCCTCTTTAATGTGAACGCGCGCGTTTCTAGATTGGAAAACCCTGGGTTGATTGAACTAGTTGTTAACCACCGTCGTGACACAGCTTATGCAAGACCGCGGTTGTTAGGGTTAGTGCAGCCGGGTAACTGAAAAAAATCCAGGGCATGTTGATCTTGATTCGTAGTAGGCCTACAGGCCTCTAGACTTCTTGCTAGGAAGTTTGATAACCACATAAGGTTCAACCACGTTGTTACCCAATTGGCAATAAATTAGTTCGGGTTTTGATATTTCAAGAACCCAATGGATCTACGATCGCATAACTTAGGACATACAGAAGTGTGTCTTTAGAAGTAGTGTGTGGCTCTTAAAAGAGCCGTTGTGGTTGTGATTGTTGTTGTTTAGCCTCCGAAGCCGTACAGGGTCTGTCTCTTCAGAGCGTACACCACATCCATGGCGGTCACCGTCTTCCTCTTGGCGTGCTCGGTGTAGGTGATGGCATCACGGATCACGTTCTCCAGGAACACCTTCAGCACACCGCGGGTCTCCTCGTAGATCAGACCAGGGGCCCGTTTCAGGAAGGAGGTTTAACAAACTCTGAGTCTAACCCTGATCTCTGAGTTGATTTACCCTGAGATGGGAAACTCTGAGTTTTCGGTTCCAGAAAAGCTGATATGAGTTGGTTCAATCAACTCAGAGTAGGTTCACATGCGTGCACCACCACAATAAAAAGGCAGCATGAATGGAGCCATGATACTACGATTCACCATGGTAACAACCACAAACAAACAGGTCGGCGGAAATACTCATGCGCACATACAGCGAGTTTGAACATGTATTTCGTTAAAAAAGCAACACAGCGGCTGCTGCAAAAGAGAGAGAATTTGCGTGGGAGAAAATTGCTGCTAGAGTAAATGCACATATTCCAATATAGTGTATATCATATTTAATCATAAGTATAATATTACTGGTGAAATGGTATTGAACCTATAATCTATTTCATTTAGGTGCAATACTGCGGGCGAAAAAGTCCTAGGCCTACTAATCCCATTCAGGCTGCAGCACCATCATTAACAGAATTATAATTCATAATCTTTTATTTTAAAGGGTTTACATCATTCACCTGCAATACTGTGGAACTTCTTTTTAATGTCTCTTACTGGTTTGTGTCCAGGGAACACTACAAAAATGTTTAAAACACGTTTCAGAGTGAGTCACACTCTTCTGATGGCTTTACTAATATTCTCCATATCACCAATGTTGTAAAGAAAACTGCCATTTGCAAAAAATGTAATGCGACACAAATAATCTGCTGGGATGTAGAGCATGTCCACGATGGGTGAGTGATGAGGACGGATAAGGTTATGTAGGCTACATAACTGATAGACTGGAAAGAAAAACGATAACGCTTCCCTCATCTCAGGGTTAACAAACTCAGAGTTTTCACTAAACCTGCTTTCTGAAACGGATCCCTGGTGTGTTCCACCTGTTCTTCAGTCCTCATGTCACCTGTCCCTCGTTTTACCCTCGTTACCTTGTGTATTTATTGTATAAATTGGGTTGCCTGAATGGACGGCAGGTTGGCACCAATGGTTTTCTCTGCAGTCCTGACTTTCTATCGTGACCTGTTCCTGACCTGTTTGGTGGCCGATCCAAACAAACCAAATCATTTTATTTCACTTATCTTTGTAGGACCCAATCTCAAAAGAAGAGGTGGATGAACAGAAAGGAAATGAGGAGTGATGGCGTAGTGTGTCTGTTGGTTCATACGTGGCACCACACACATGCTACCAACCAGTGATCAGTGATGATGACACATGAGAACCCTGAATAACAAATAAATAACAGCGTGAAAAGACAGCGTGAAAAAATGGAGATGTGATTTCGCTGGTACTGGGATCCGCGTTGCATGGCATTGCCGTGATCCCAGCCCCGCCGGGCTTGGACCCCTAATTAATTATAATAATAATTGCCTTAACGTAAATAAACCCCACCATGAATCGATGCAGAAAAAAACACAAATTGTTGCAAAACATTTACCAGAATGCAGAAAATGGAAGTATTTGACACTCAAAGTATCATGGGGGAGGATCCCCCTGGTTATAATGTATCCGATGTTGAAACTAAACCTACACCCTTGTTGGGAAGGATCAACGGTCACAATGGAAAGTGCATACTTTGCAAGCTACTGGAACCTGATTGTCTAGTGAATGACAGAAAAACAGCAGTGAAACAAGACCAAGAGTCTACAGAAGCAGCACTGTGTGGCTGCAATGCAAAAGAAACCAAATTGTTGCATGGAGGTTAAAAAATAGCTTTTGATTATTAGCAATTGTGCAAAGTCAGAATAAAGGTATTTTGCATGCATGATGCTGTGAGCATGAAAGTGTGATACGATGTGAGTGGAGGTAATGCAGAGTTCATTTGTGTAAGGATGGCAGAAAGGTCAGCTGTTAGATGTCATGGTATTATATCAGGTTTGTGTGATGGGTGTAGAAAGATGTTTATATACATATACAAAAATATACATGTCAGCACTAAAACTACTTATTATGTATGCATTCTGTGAGTTTGCAACCTCAACATATATATATTTTATTTATTTTGTTCCTCTTATGGTTGCCTGTTTCTGTGGTCTGTCTTTCAGTGTGATTTATTTCTGATGCTTGCTGTGGTTTTCCTGAGAACATGTTCTGCAAAATGACACTTTCAGTATGCCAAAGTCCACGTAGTCAGACATACAAGTGTAGTCTTCTTGGACATTGACATTGTTCAGCATCATCATGGCTGGACACCTGCTGTTAGTCATCCTCATGTGTAAGTTCTTGTTAGTTTCTTTCATTGTAAATGTAGGCAGATACACACCAATACAGGTCCATTTGATTTGCAAGAGCCAGATTAATATGTAAAGTCAAGCCGTTATGTATTGGTAGCAGCATGTTTAATTAAACTTTTTTATTTATTTTACCATTACATCTGTTTCACTTGTTAACATGTTTTCTTTTCTCCAACAGATTCCTTTTCTGAGATGAAAGCACAAGGTCAGTCTCTTCTAATTTGACAATTTGCCTGTGCAGTAGTTTTAATTTTGTCACCTATTTTTAATTTAGTCGTAATGTTGTGCCAAATGTCCTTGTTAGTTTTAGTCATATTTAGTCATTCACATATCTTTTTTTGTTAGTCAAGTTTTAGTCTCGTAATTTTAGTCTAGTTTTAGTCAAAAGAGAACTCAATATATCTTAGTCAAGTTTTAGTCAAAACATTTTAGTCTTTTTTTAAATAAATTATTTCTGAGATTATTTTTGATAACCATTTCAGTCAAATAGTTATATAAAAATAAATTACATAAAGTTATATAAATATCGAGCCTCTTCCTTATTTAACCAGTAAATTCCATCCATCCATCCATCTTCGTCCGCTTATCCGGTATCGGGTCGCGGGGGTAGCAGCTCCAGCAGGGGACCCCAAACTTCCCTTTCCCGAGCCACATTAACCAGCTCCGACTGGGGGATCCCGAGGCGTTCCCAGGCCAGGTTGGAGATATAATCCTTCCACCTAGTCCTGGGTCTTCCCCGAGGCCTCCTCCCAGCTGGACGTGCCTGGAACACCTCCCTAGGGAGGCGCCCAGGGGGCATCCTTACCAGATGCCCAAACCACCTCAACTGGCTCCTTTCGACGCGAAGGAGCAGCGGCTCTACTCCGAGCTCCTCACGGATGACTGAGCTTCTCACCCTATCTCTAAGGGAGATGCCAGCCACCCTCCTGAGGAAACCCATTTCGGCCGCTTGTACCCTGGATCTTGTTCTTTCGGTCATGACCCAGCCTTCATGACCATAGGTGAGGGTGGGAACGAAAACTGACCGGTAGATTGAGAGCTTTGCCTTCTGGCTCAGCTCTCTTTTCGTCACAACGGTGCGATAAATTGAATGTAATACCGTACCCGCTGCGCTGATTCTCCGACCAATCTCCCGCTCCATTGTCCCCTCACTCGCGAACAAGACCCCAAGGTACTTGAACTCCTTCACTTGGGGTAAGGACTCATTCCCTACCTGGAGAAGGCACTCCATCGGTTTCCTGCTGAGAACCATGGCCTCCGATTTAGAGGTGCTGATCCTCATCCCAGCCGCTTCACACTCGGCTGCGAACCGATCCAGTGAGTGTTGGAGGTCATAGGCCGATGATGCCATCAGGACCACATCATCCGCAAAAAGCAGCGATGAGATCCCCAGCTCACCAAACTGCAACCCCTCTCCACCCCGACTACGCCTCGATATCCTGTCCATAAATACTACAAACAGGATTGGTGACAAAGCGCAGCCCTGGCGGAGGCCAACCCTCACCTGAAACGAGTCCGACTTACTGCCGAGAACCCGGACACAGCTCTCGCTTTGGTCGTACAGAGATTGGATGGCCCTGAGAAGGGACCCCCTCACCCCATACTCCCGCAGTACCTCCCACAGTATCTCCCGGGGGACCTGGTCATACGCCTTCTCCAGATCCACAAAGCACATGTAGACCGGTTGGGCATACTCCCAGGCTCCCTCCAGGATCCTTGCAAGAGTAAAGATCTGGTCCGTTGTTCCACGACCAGGACGGAATCCGCATTGTTCCTCTTCAACCTGAGGTTCGACTATCGACCGAACCCTCCTTTCCAGCACCTTGGAGTAGACTTTACCAGGGAGGCTGAGAAGTGTGATACCCCTGTAATTGGCATACACCCTCTGGTCCCCCTTTTTGAAAAGGGGAACCACCACCCCGGTCTGCCACTCCTTAGGCACCGTCCCCGACTTCCACGCAATGTTGAAGAGGCGTGTCAACCAAGACAACCCCTCCACACCCAGAGCTTTAAGCATTTCTGGACGGATCTCATCAATCCCTGGGGCTTTGCCACTGTGGAGTTGTTTAACTACCTCAGCAACTTCCACCAGGGAAATTGACGACAATCCCCCATCATCCTCCAGCTCTGCCTCTACCATAGATGGCGTATTAGTCGGATTTAGAAGTTCCTCAAAGTGCTCCTTCCACCGCCCTATTACCTCCTCAGTTGAGGTCAACAGCGTCCCATCCTTACTGTACACAGCTTGGATGGTTCCCCGCTTCCCCCTCCTGAGGTGGCGAACGGTTTTCCAGAAGCACCTTGGTGCCGACCGAAAGTCCTTCTCCATGTCTTCTCCGAACTTTTCCCACACCCGCTGCTTTGCCTCTTTCACGGCAGAGGCTGCAGCCCTTCGGGCCCTTCGGTATCTTGCAACTGCCTCCAGAGTCCTCTGGGATAACATATCCCGGAAAGACTCCTTCTTCAGTCGGACGGCTTCCCTGACCACCGGTGTCCACCACGGTGTTCGTGGGTTACCGCCCCTTGAGGCATCTAAGACCCTAAGACCACAGCTCCCCGCCGCAGCTTCAGCAATGGAAACTTTGAACATTGTCCACTCGGGTTCAATGCCCCCAGCCTCCACAGGGATGCACGAAAAGCTCCGCCGGAGGTGTGAGTTGAAAGTCTGTCGGACAGGGGCCTCCTCCAGACATTCCCAATTCACCCGCACTACCCGTTTGGGTTTACCAGGTCTGTCCAGAGTCTTCCCCCACCCTCTGACCCAACTCACCACCAGATGTTGATCAGTTGACAGCTCTGCCCCTCTCTTCACCCGAGTGTCCAAAACATACGGCCTCAGATCAGATGAAACGATTATAAAATCGATCATTGACCTTTGGCCTAGGGTGCTCTGGTACCAAGTACACTTATGAGCATCCCTATGTTCGAACATGGTGTTCGTTATAGACAATCCATGACTAGCACAGAAGTCCAACAACAAACAACCACTCTGGTTTAGATCAGGGAGGCCGTTCCTCCCAATCACGCCTCTCCATGTGTCTCCATCATTGCCCATGTGCGCGTAGAAGTCCCCCAGCAGAACTATCGAGTCCCCCACTGGAGCCCCATACAGGACTCCATTCAAGGTCTCCAAGAAGGCCGAATACTCCGAACTCTTGTTTGGTGCATACGCACAAACAACAGTCAGAGTTTTCCCCCCCACAACCCGCAGGCGTAGGGAGGCGACCCTCTCGTCCACCGGGGTAAACTCCAACGTAGCGGCGCTCAGCCGGGGACTTGTGAGTATCCCCACACCCGCCCGGCGCCTCACACCCTGGGCAACTCCGGAGAAGAAAAGAGTCCAACCCCTATCCAGGAGTATGGTTCCAGAACCGAGACTGTGCGTAGAGGTAAGCCCCACCAGATCCAACTGGTAGCGCTCCACCTCCCGCACAAGTTCCGGCTCCTTCCCCCACAGAGAGGTGACGTTCCACGTCCCCAGAGCCAGCGTCTGCTGCCCACAAAGCTCCAGACAACACAGCCCTCAGGTTCATAGGGACACACAAACCTCTCCACCACGATAAGGTGATGGTTCCCGGAGAGGAAGTGCCACTAAATAACCGGGTCTTGGTACCCAACCCTACTAACAGCTGAATATTCTATCTCATGATGAAAAAGTAGAGACGATTGTAGACGAAAATGAAGAAAGATTTTATCTTAGTTTTTTTTAGTCTCGTCTTCTTTCATCAACAATAATGCATGTTAATTTAGTCTTAGTCAGCATTTTTGGACATTGGCGCAGTCTCGTCATCTAAAGAAAAGGTCGTTGACGAACATATTTAGTCTCGTCTCGTCTGACGAAATTAACACTACTGTGCAGTACTTTTTTCTTTTTGTATTTTCTATACCGTGCAATAAGTCACAGTTGCCCATTAGAAATCTTATCTTACTGCAACTATTATGTATGTGATATAACACTTTACCTCTAAACCTTTGTTTACTTTCCAGCTCTTCTTCTTCCACCTATCCTGACAGCGAATCCAGCGGTGATCACACAGACAGAAACAGTCACACTGAACTGTCAGACTCCATCACATCTTACTTTGTCTGAGTGTTATTTTCAAATGGTAAGAGGACAACCTGGCAAAAGGTTCCCTTGTCTGCAGACGCTGACAGGAACTGAGCTGCTGAAGATGGCCCATCAGAGTTCACCTGCTGAGGTTCAAGTAACGTGCTTTTACCTTCACGTGTCTCAATCTCCTGACAGTGATCCATCCTCCATCATCGTTCGAAGTGAATGAACACTACTACTAATATCATCATGTCTTGCTACAGTTTGAGCACAAACAACAAAGTAGCTTTTAACATGGGGTTTGAGTCTTCAAAATAAATAATAGAAGCTTTTTAATGGACATCATCTGCTATTAGAAATGTATTATTAGAATTATTTTGAATAAATGCATTTTTCTTTTATTTAATCAAACGCATGCTTCATTTTCAGCTCTTCTTCCATCTATACTGACAGTGAATCCAACGGTGATCAACGAGACCGACTCAGTCACCCTGAACTGTCAGACTCCTTCATCTGTTTCTATGTCTCCGTGTTATTTCTTCACTCTAAGTGGACGAAATGTCAAAGAGCTCTCATGTCTGCAGACCCTGACAGGAACTGAGCTGCTGAAGATGGCCCATGAGAGTTCACCCGCTGTGGTTCAAGTGACGTGTTTCTACACTGTAAAGGTTGGAGAGAAAAGTTATCCATCTCCACACAGTGACACGTCGTCCATCACCATACACAGTGAGTGGCTGTTATTATATCTCGATGCAGTGTCAGCACAAGAAACGTGGAGAGTTGTAATGATCCAGGTGTGAATATGTTTTTAGAAGTTACAAACCAAAACATTTACCATCAAAATGCCATCTGTGGGCGATGATACAAGTAATACAGAAATGCTTTTTGTTAATTTCATGAACACTATTTTGATGTCAGAATATTTGTATTGGACTGTATGGTAGAGCAGAGAGAGAGGTCAGTCCTTTTCCTAGGCCGATGGTCTCTTATCTTCCGAGGCTCTTATTGGAAGCCCCAATGGTATTGCCTGCTTGGTCCTTTGTTTCCAACTTCTGTCTATGTTGTATGGGTAGGTCAGCTGCTTCCAGGCATGGGTTGGCCAGCAGGAGTACCGGGAGATTTCCGGTGGGCCGGTCTATTTGTGTGGGCTGAATAGGCCGCACAAGTTTTTTTTTTTTTTTTTAATCAGCCCATAGAGAGAAGAGAGATCACATGATTGGCCCACTTGTGTGTCTTTCATGTGGACACTGGCCATTCACATCAGAGGTTGAAACAGAGGTTCAAAATTAACTTTTTGTCCACCAGCCAAATATTAGTGAATGTTAAAATTGTACTTAATTTTGGCTGGTGAGTTAAGCAAATCTACCAGCCACTTGCATATTTTACCAGCATTTGGCTGGTGGATGGTGCTAATTTTGGACCCTGCTTTCATGTGTTGAAGGGGAGTGTAAGGACAGGTGGGGTCCGGCCGATTGTGGTGGGCTGGTCTGAGTCTCAAAAGTCCAGAGCTGATTTTTTACCCCAGTCCAGCCCTGGGTGCTTCCACTCCTGTAACGAACATCAGGTCCACCAAAGATCAGATCAAGATATATTAAGTGTGACTTTGATTAATCACAAATCATATGTATTTTATAGTATTATGACTTTTGAAATGTACTTTGTTGATTCACCAGGGAGGACTGTTAGTACATCAAGTAACACTGGTAGTTTTATCTCTACTTTCCCAACATCAGTGAAACCAGCAGCAGGTAATTATTCAATTTTTCAACAATCCACACACACCCTTTACTAAGTGTTTGTACATACACTATATGTAATATTAACATGTGAAACACTGAATATGTTAATACAAAAAGTGATTATCCTGAATCTCAGTCAAAGTGCATATTGAAGGCATGGTTGCTGATTGGTTACTCAGATAGTGTGTGATAGATGCTGTATGCAGTTTTTTATGGATATGTGAAGTTAGCCTTTCTAATGCAGATGTTAGCCCACATTGTTCAAGTAAAATAAAGTTGTTAAGCAGCACATGAACATGTGCTGCTTAATATCTTCACAGCTGTCTTGAGAAAGCTTGGGAGAAGAGGAAAAAAGCTTTTTATCGAGATGAACTGTAGATGAGGATTTGTTGTTTGTATGAAATGTGTGTGTGTGTGTGTGTGTGTGTGTGTGTGTGTGTATATATATATATTTGTATTCATGTATTTCTCCGAATGAGTTGTATACGCGACAGGAAGATGTTTGCTAAATAAGTACATTTGTGGTGTCTCGTAATCCCATGTGGGATGGGCCAAAATGTTTGGCATGACACAGAAATAAAATATAACTAACTGTAAGGGAGAAAATATATTTGTGTGATGTTACTATGTTTTGTGCCTTCAAGAAACAGATATTACTATGACTCCTATGACTCCAGAATCTGGTGATGAAATAACAGGTGAACTCTTATTTTTGCATCAAAATGCAAACATGCTTTTCTGTTGATGTTTGTTGCTGTGTACTCATGTTCAAGTGTTAATACGTCTGACACTAAACATAAAAAACATAAAACATATTACAGTAACATACTGGTAGTATCTTTCATTAGCTTGAGTTGTGGATATTGCACACCCTTGCACAGAATTTGGGGGTTGATTATTAGATGTGATGTCATTTGTGCGAACAGTTAAGAAATAGCTAAGATTTTATAGTTGAAAAGTTGAAAATGGTGACTCTGTCATCTTCAGTAGACACACTGCACATTGCTGTAGTAGAAGAATTACCAGTGCACAGTGCTACCAGGAAGTAATACATTTTCAGTTATTTTTATTCTCAATGTAACCCTGTCAGGCAGCAAGCCCCAGCAAAGTCTGACTCTGCGTTGTGTTTATTTAGGATGTTGGATATACCAGGGCACGTGGCAGGGACAGAGAAAACAGGAGTCCAAATGGTGGTTGAGACAAGCAAAACCCTCCTCATTTATTGAGCTTTTTGGGAAAACAAAAGAGAATATCAGACAATCAGTTTAGAAGAACAACTTGGCAGTAAGTGCTAGTTACTTAGCCAGCTCCATGTTCCTGTTTAACATAAATAACAGAAATGCTGGATTGAGCTAGCTTGCCACACACACACTTAGCTAGCAACTAGCATTAGCTGTGGATTTATTAAACATTGACTCACACTGTCCACATATTCTGCTCAACCATCTACACAGTGAAACTTCAAACAGGTGTATTATACAAAATCGATCGGCCCATAGAGAGAAGAGAGACTGCATGATTGGCCCACTTGTTTTTCTTTCATGTGAGCACTGGCAATTCACATCCTTGTTCTTTCACTGACCGACCCACAGAGAGGAGAGAGATCACCTACCGTAGAGAGAGTGAGAGCATTTAAGTCCCGCCCCCATCGGCAGCAAAAGTAACTCCTCAAAGTGCCGGTAGTGATTTTTAACATGTCAAACAATTATTTTACACCCTTTGTCTACCAGAGAGGACTTGTTAGCTGTTGGTAAGGTAATGTTAGTTATGTATTAGCAAGCTAAGGCACTTGCAAATATAGTACTATAGCTTTCTGATTTATCCACATTCCACAATAACACAAACGCATACTGTGTACAAAATGCAGCTTTAGCTTAATATACAGACTTGTCACTTGTTTACAATACAAGACAGCCATGCTCCACCCTCAACCTTTAGCCATCTTGCCATCAGGAGCCAGGCAGCCTTTTTGAATTAGTGAGTACATTATCATACTCTCTTACTTACCACTCAGCTAAGTAGCTGTATTAGAGCTCAACAGTCCCGCCCACAGCTGGTTCCGGAAGTAAAAATACAATGCAATTTGTCCATTGACAATTGGAGTATAAGCCATAAAATCGTAACCGTCAATGGTAGACTCAAAACCATCTACAACATGACTAAGCGATTGTATATGCTCATACAGATGCCAAAAGTTCATGGGGCACCAACCTTGTTTTGAGATAAATGTCTTTTATTCGCGATGTCTTGGATAAGTACTTCATTACCCACAATCCTGAACAATCCTACAATCCCACAGTGATGCCTCTGATTGGTGGAACTCATGCTGGTGAGGAGGGGGAGCTGTCGGTACCCGATCTGTGCTGCCTGCACGATCCGTCATGCGCATGCGCAAGATGATAATCCTGTTTTACGAGGATTTACGATACTGCACAAATCACGATCTGTTCCACGCTTCTGCCGTTAGCCTCCACCGGGAAGCTAACGTTAGTTTAGCTAACAGCTAATTTGGCTAACCGCTAGCTGACAGCTTGATTCAGTCTAAAATAACGTTAACTCAAACTAAACACTGGGAAAAGCAGGCTACAGCTGACGTAACGGCTGTTATATATTTTAACGGTTATTTTCAGGTTTTATTTTGAGGGTCTTTTAAAGTTATTACATGCTGTCTTAGCTAGCGGTTAGTCGAATTAGCTGTTAGCTAAACTAACGTTAGCTTCCTTTATTCAGTGGTGCGCGGTGCTTTATGGGAAGAGTAGTTCCTTTGCTCGATAATGAAAATATGTACACAGTCTTGTACCTTTGACTTTTTTTGGATTTTCTGTTCCTTTTTTCACTCGAAATGATATGTTGTATGCATATGAGTCACGTCGTAGCTGGTTAGCCTAATGCATGGTCTAAAACTCTTTATATACGGACTTTTCCAGACGTCAATGGGAGAAATGAATGGGAAATTTACTTCCGGAACCCAAGGTCTCTCGGAGGAGGAGCGGGACTGTTGAGCTCTATTAGAGAGTTTACACACCCACCAGACGGCCGACCGTCGGCAGAAAAGGCAGTCGAACTGATCAGTCGGGTCCCCAAGGTCCAA
This sequence comes from Sander lucioperca, assembly GCF_008315115.2. Lineage (NCBI taxonomy): Eukaryota > Metazoa > Chordata > Actinopteri > Perciformes > Percidae > Sander > Sander lucioperca. The sequence continues at coordinate 18,393,054 of NC_050178.1, read as the reverse complement.
AAAAATGCCTCAAAACACACTGAGGCGACGCCGACTTCAGCATGCGCGAAGCGTAATACGTCTCCATAGCAGCAGGCGGCGCTTCTCTGTATTGTTTCCCAAAAAATGAAAACCGGCAGCTGATAGGACGAACGCGCCACGTGGGTTTTTTTTCTCCGGAAATTCACAGCCAGACTGTCGTGGCGGCTTGTTCAAAATACAATCTCATATTGTACTAAAATAGTTAACCGAAACGTGTTTCTGAAAACATTTTAAGCGAGAAATAGGCCATGCAGTTGCTGAATCTGTCTTCATTTCAGATCGACAAAGGTCCGTTTAAAAGATTTTCGTCAGATTTTGAGCGGATCCGCTCGCCATTTCCGGGTGAGCCCCGACTGCCCTGTCTCTGACTGAACATGTCAGGTTGGTCCAAATGAAGGCCGATGGCTCCTCCGACGGACGACGGCACGGGACACACCGAACAAACTCGAGTCACCGACCTCGCCAGATTTAACAGATTAACAGATTAATTTTGTGTCCACCAGCCAAATACTAGTGAATGTTAAAATGTAACTTAATTTTGGCTGGTGAGTTAAGCAAATCTACCAGCCACTTGCATATTTTACCAGCATTTGGCTGGTGGATGGTGCTAATTTTGGACCCTGTTTACATGTGTTGAAGGGGAGTGCAAGGACAGGTGGGGTCCGGCCGATTGTGGTGGGCTGGTCTGGGTCTCAAAGTCCAGAGCTGATTTTTTTACCCCTGGGTGCTTCCACTCCTGTAACGCCTACAAAACGAACATCAGGTCCACCAAAGATCAGATATATTAAGTGTGACTTTGATTAATCACAAATCATATGTATTTTATAGTATTATGACTTTTGAAATGTACTTTGTTGATTCACCAGGGAGGACTGTTGGTACATCAAGTAACACTGGTAGTTTTATCTCTACTTTCCCAACATCAGTGAAACCAGCAGCAGGTAATTATTCAATTTTTCAACAATCCGCACACACTATTTACTAAGTGTTTGTACATACACTCTATGTAATATTGACATGTGAAACACTGAATATGTTAATACAAAAGCCTAACAAAAAGTGATTATCCTGAATCTCAGTCAAAGTGCATATTGAAGACATGGTTGCTGATTGGTTACTCAGATAGTGTGTGATAGATGCTGTATGCAGTTTTTATGGATATGTGAAGTTAGCCTTTCTAGTACAGATGTTAGCCCACATTGTTCAAGTAAAGTTATTAAGCAGCACAAGAAAATGTGCTGCTTAATAACTTCACATTTGTAAGGGAGAAAATATATATGTGTGATGTTACTATGTTTTGTGCCTTCAAGAAACAGATACTAGTATGACTCCTGTGACTCCAGAATCTGGTGATGAAATAACAGGTAAACTCTTATTTTTGCATCATAATGCAAACATGCTTTTCTGTTGATGTTTGTTGCTGTGTAACTCGTGTTAATACGTCTGACACTAAAACATATAAAACATATTACAGTAACATACTATCTGGTAGTATGTATCTTTCATAGTTAGCTTGAGTTGTGGATATTGCACACCCAAATCACATTAGAAATTGAGGGTTAAATATTAGATGTGATCCTATTTGTGCAAAAGGTAAACAAATAGCTAAGCTTTTATATTTGAAAAGTTGAAAATGGTTACTCTGTCATCTTCAGTAGACACACTGCACATTGCTGTAGTGGAAGAATTACCACCGTGCTACAAGGAAGTAATACATTTTCAGTTATTTTAATTCTCAACATGTCCTCAATTTGAATTCAGTGATAAAATGTTTGGAACCTAATTTACTATGAACATCAGTAGCAACATTTTGATGTCCATGTTAAATATTTGGTGTGAACTGGTATTGGTGGTTAAAACACTGTAGTTATCCACAGAACATAGCTTCCTGCTTTGTGTAAATGTTGTGAGAAGCAAAACTGACTTGTTTATGGCTTCTATTGTTGCAGAAAGGTGGATATGGAAGCTTGTAGCAGTTGTGGCTGGTTGTGGAGTCACGGTGGGCGTCATCTTGCTCGTTTCTGCAATTCTCTGCAACAAAAGAAGAACTGGTGAGAACTAGGTTCATTAGTTAGTCAACCAATGACTTCCTTCCTTGTGTTTCTCTGGTAGAATCTCATCTATAATACAGTACCTGACAGATTTATATGAAAGGTCAAAATTTGCACCATACACTTTTAAGTAATACTTCTTTTGCTCTGTAGCAGTCCATTAAAAGATGCTGTTGAGTCTCATCATCGTAGCAGTAAATCATTGGACATTTTTTGTTGTTGTTACATAGCAACTCCAAGACACAACAGCTCTAACAGGAAGTCTTTTTACGGACATCAGCCATCTCACATCTTGAATGCTCTCAGAAAGGTTCAAAAACTGGGTTCCTTTGTTGTATGTTATTTGTTTATAATTTATATACCCACCATATTTAGAATCATAATTTTTTTTTTTTTAAATCATTTTACTCGGGAGGCCATTCCAGTCTATTTGAAGGTTTCCATATTCGTACATTAAATCACCATAAATGAGGTTATATTCTGGACCTTGTCTGGCTCTCCCTCTCCTTTTCCTCCACTTGGAGCGGTCACCGACCCAGAGAGCATTCCTGGAGATGGCTGCTGAGAAATTTTTTAACAAAGGCAATATACAGTCTTATTCCCATATCTACTGCCCCTTAAACCCAATCAGCCGGACTGAATACTTATTTTAATTCAGAGAAATGTATAATTTTATATATAACCCCTGCAATCATCTTACTTTGAGTGTCTGTCTCACTAGCAGGTTCTGAGGAAGTAAAAAGGCAAGAGCCTCAAAATGAGAATGTAAGTATGAAGTGAGAGGCAATATTAAATACATTTTCCATATATATTAACAGATGCTACAGTGGGTTTCTTTCTTTTCCCAGTTTGACACATACCATATGTACTCCATTATTGCTGAAGAGCCAGCTGCATCAGGCCTGAAGGGTATGGTGTACAGCACGGTGCAGAAACACTGACACTGTTTTATACTGGATAGTGAAAGAGAGGCAGACAGACAGTCAAGGACTGTAAGAAATGTAAATCTTGTGTTTAAAGTTGAGTGGTCTATTCCAGACTAATGTTGGACAACTGTAATGTCTTTATCAGATCAACCAAACTGCTGCTTAAGACTGAACCAAACTTTTACAAAAGTTTCCCCAGTTTGATGCAACTTTCAAGTTGGGGTTTATGACGGACAAAGCACAGCTTGGTTTCCAAACTGCATTTCGATTTAGCTTTATTTTAGGTCAAGATTGAACATGTATTTAGTTTTACTCATATATTAAAGGTCCCATGGCATGCAAATTTCATTTATGAGTTTTTTAACATTAATATGAGTTCCCCCAGCCTGCCTATGGTCCCCCAGTGGCTAGAAATCGCGATAGGTGTAAACCGAGCCCTGGGTATCCTGCTCTGCCTTTGAGAAAATGAAAGCTCAGATGGACCTATCTGGAATCTTCCCTTTATGACATCATAAGGGGCAAGGTTACCTCCCCTTTCTCTGCTTTGTCCGCCCAGAGAATTTGGCCCGCCCATGAGAAAGAGAGAGACATCATGGCTTTTAAACAAGCAAAGTGGCAGTTGGTCAAGGCCACACCCCCACCCTCCACCTTGCCCCCCCCCGTCTCCTCCTCAATAGCATTTAAAGCTACAGACACAGAAATGGCACGTTCTAAGGAAAGCTCATTGTGGAACTGGCTCTAGTGGCTGTAATTCTGCACCAAGGCTGAATTTAGGGAAAGAGACTTCAGATACAGTATTAGGGGACCACTAAGGCCTATATAAAATCATCCAAAAAGCAGCATGTCATAGGACCTTTAAGCATGAGTTCACTTTACTCCTGTTTATAATTTGTTTTACTTTTATTTGTTGAGTGTTCTGTTTTTGTTGATATGTTGTTACGTTGTTTTTGTATCTGGATATATTTTTTGGTTTTAATTGTCAATGATGACGAGCTGAAGATCAAGAGCTATTGAAAAAAAAAGTGGCATTCAATAGCTCATGGAGCCCTATTGCATATTTACATTTTTTTAAATGCATTGAAGAAGATCACAAGTTGGTTTGAAAAGTGTTTTCAATAAAACGAAACAGCTATTAACAAAAATCAGTAAAGCTCCCTTGGCCATTTGCGTGCACTTTTGAGACAGTCCCTAACTTATGTTCCTCATTTCACCATGTGTTCACATGTTTCCCTGACAACAACTTATAAAAAGAATATTGCTCAGTTAAAAATTGTGTAAATTACAAAAGAACAAATTTTTGTAGCTAGCGTCCAAACTCAAACTTAAGCATATCTCCGCAAAATCAAATGCTATCAACGTAAAACTTGGCATTGCTGTTTGCCAGGCCACTCCGAAGGCTCTGTACCCAAAAAAATTAAGATTGGCCCCTAGGAGGCGCTATAATCGAGGTAGATGCATTTTGGCTTATAACTCAGTGAATATAAATGGGGAAAATTTGCAATTGCAATTTCTCAGCCACAGTAAGTGCTATCAATGCAAAACTTGAGATTCATGTTTACCATGGCAATTTGAGGCTCTGTACCAAATGTTTCTTAGCAGGCGCTATAATCGAGGTAGATGCGTTTCGGCCTATACCCCAATGTAAATGGGAAATTTGCGGCTCACGCTTCGAGACATTTGCCTCCCCACCGCCGCGCTTTGGGTTCCACTTTCGCGGGCTCCGTGTGACAAGTTTAATTTAGAATGTTTTATCTTTGACTAATGTGCGCAGGTTTGAGCTCTTTCAGAAATATTTCTTTCAGTTAACACCTGCACTTAATATATTTAACCCTTGTGCATCACTAGGGACATTTTTGGCTTTTCTCATTTTTAATCTTTTCGATCATTTTGACTGTGTTGATGCAGGAATATATTTTGGCAAGATTTTGGAAGTTCAACCTCAGCGCCAACAATAAGTCTAATGAATTGTGTAGTTCAAATGCAGACACTCAGACCCTTAACCCTTTAAATGCTACGTGTTTTTTTTTTACATACTGTAATGATGTGATGTATGTATGCTACTCCTGACATTTTAGAAAAAGCAACAAATCATATGAATTGACATTCTGTTAATGATATGAACTGAAACAGAGCTGCTGTCTAGTTACCAGGCAACAGAATCTATGGAAAACACGTAGGCCTACGCATCTTTCTTCAGCGATGAGCCTCCATTGTGGTAGAAAAAACCTAAATAAAACACACATGTACTAGCTACTTTAAAGAGGATGTTGTGTGAGTGTCTGTTAATGTGATTCACGTCTGATGCTAGCTGTGCAATTCAATGCTCCATGTCTGAAGCCTATTGTAACATTGGTAACAGCTACAACTAATATTATTGTTCACTGCAAGTTTATAGCTGCTGCTTTTGGTTCAGTTAGTAACTAACCATGTTGATTCCTATAGCATTCATAATTATTAGTATAGCTCCTTTATCATTGGCACCATACTGCAGCTTAAATTGATATTCTTCTTGTATTTATAGACCACAAACACCAACTCAAACAACAACTGCAACTCAAAATAAAGCTCTGTTAACCAGACATACTTCCTCTGGAGCCTGATTCTTTGACTGGAGTCAAGTCCATATCTGCCTTAAATTGTGGAAGGTCAAACCCCTCCGTTTCATGAACACTTCAAAGTAAAATGTATACTGTTTACTGTACGGGACTGAAAGGTCCAAATGCTGGTTATATAACGTTGGGTTGGGTTTCTCCAAAAGTTGAATCTGTCTCAACATTTCACAGCAGACCGGGGGTTTCGAAACCAAAAATGAAACAACGGCAAGTTGTATAATTTGTAAAAAGGCCGTAAGATACAGTGATAACAACAAATTTATACAAGCATATGAAAATTGTCCTGGGTTTTGACTTAATAATCTAAAGATAAAATCACATAAACACTAAAGGTCATGAAAATACATTTAGATTTAGCAATTTGATGATGCATCCACCTTAATTACTATAAAGTATCAGTATTGTATCGGTATCGGCGATACTGGCCCTGTATTTAGGCCTACTTGGTATCGGATCATACCAAATATTGTAGTAACGCACACCAATAGTTCTCACTAATCTAATCCACAATTACTTCACCATGGAAAAGTGTTTAATTTACTTTTTACTTTCTTTGAGTTATATAAATATAGCCTACTTTATAAGTAAATAAGCCGTACAGGGGTGCAGCCCTGTCTCTTCAGAGTGTACACCACATCCATGGCGGTCTTCCTCCATAATGTTAATGCAACTGGTCGAGGTAATGGGGGAGTTTATCTGCAAAGTAACCAGTAAAAGTAGGTCTACAGCATTTGAATAATTGTGTATGTAACAGAACATGGAAATACAAGTACCTAAATACAACATACTACAAACTTGGTTACAAGTTTTTTATTTCTCCTTCATTACGAACGGGAAATCTAAAGTAGAAAATGTACATTTATATCATAACTTTATTGTGTACCAACCAAAACTGTCTTATACATGTTTATGTAAACAAAAAGAGTAAATATAGAAAATAGAACATTTGACAAACATACAAGAGCATACAAACTTCAAATAATGAAATTATATACCTTATACACCATGGGAAAGTAAACAAGAAAACACATCAAGAAATGTGATTGTTTTCCTTGTTAGGATATAGCCTATTATACAAGTAGTGGTTTGGAAACAGAAAATCTACTTCCATGGATACATCGTTTGGCCATTAGAATCACACTATTAAATATCATTTATGTTTTCAAGTTACAAGTCTGATATCTAAAATAACATGAGCTTTAGGACGGTTCAGAGCCGTTCAATGTCTCCTAACGGCTCTGGGACTGTTACTTTGTGTTGGCGCATGCTCAGTCTCAGTCACAAAGCTCAGCCAATCCTGTGCGAGTAACAGCACAGTCTCATTTGCATCAGGTGCAGATAAAGGAGGCGTCCGGAACGGGATATTGTTATCCGTTTCAGGAACTCCAATCTGAAGCAGAGATGCCAGCAGAAGCCACCGTCAAAGCGCCCAAGAAGGGCTCCAAGAAAGCCGTGACTAAGACCGCCGCTAAGGGCGGCAAGAAGAGGAGAAAGAGCAGGAAGGAGAGCTACGCTATCTACGTGTACAAGGTGCTGAAGCAGGTCCACCCCGACACCGGCATCTCCTCCAAGGCTATGGGCATCATGAACTCGTTTGTGAGCGACATCTTTGAGCGTATCGCCGGTGAGGCCTCCCGTCTGGCTCACTACAACAAGCGCTCCACCATCACTTCCAGGGAGATCCAGACCGCCGTGAGGCTGCTGCTGCCCGGGGAGCTGGCCAAACACGCCGTGTCTGAGGGCACCAAGGCCGTCACCAAGTACACCAGCTCCAAGTAGACCATCCCGCTGCTGTAATCCACTAAACCAACGGCTCTTTTAAGAGCCACACACTTCTTCTTAGAGAGCAAAGCTTCTTTTTACAAAGTATCATTTTCATATCCGTTTTCCATGCTTTCTTAATGTAGGCCTTCATTTGCATTGTATGGAGTTTTTGTCTATATTGTATGTTAGTTTTATAGTTTATGTACCTGCCTTCTCACTATGGGTCAGACATATTTTCAATGTATTAATATTAAATTAATTCCTCGGTCTGTGGCACATATTGCAGAACTGACATTAAAGCTGACATACCTTTACATGTAGAATAAAAGCCCCTTGTAATCTCCACAAATATAGCCTACCACTTTTTTTTTACAATAACTATCTCTCCTTGTAGACTTTATAGGTTAGTATTTAGTTTTTACTCTATAGCTGTGACTGGTGTGTGTCCAAGTAAACCTGCTGTTAAACCATACAGCCATACAATAGGCTATGTGTCAACAATTAAAATATAAACAATACAATTACAAAATCTAAATAATGAAACAAGATGTGCAAATGGAGCTTAGTAAGGTGTGTCCAGTGCATAGTCTTTCATGAAGTGCTGTAATTCACAAGGTCAGTGTTCCAAGGAAGGAGCTGTTTTTTGTCCAGAGTTCTTCTCCTTAGCTCAGTGAGCACTTGTTTGCACACGTCATCACTATTTATAACAATCTGTTGAATAATCATACAGCTTCTTGTTTTCCACAACTTGAAGCATACAATACATATGCTTATTTGTATCTGTTCCTTGTGTTTCTTTGGTAGAATCTCATCAATAATACAGTACATAACAGATTTATATGAAAGATCAAATTTTACACCATACACTTTTAACTTGTCCCAGACTTCTTTTGCTCTGTAGCAGTCCATTAAGAGATGCTGTTGTGTCTCATCTTCGTCGCAGTAAATCATTGGACATTTTTTTGTTGTTACATAGCAACTCCAAGACACAACAGCTCTGACAGCAAGTTTACGGACATCAGCCATCTCACGTCACAAATGCTCTCAGAAAGTTTTTTATTTTTTTAAAATGTCAGGAACTGGGTTCCTTCGTTGTGTGTTAGGTGTTTATAATTTATATACCCACCATATTTATAATCATTAATTTTTTTTGAAAATCATTTTACTCTGGAGGCCATTCCAGTCTATTTGAAGTTTTTCATATTCGTACATTAAATCACCATAAATCAGGTTATATTCTGGACCTTGTCTGGCTCTCCCTCTCCTTTTCCTCCACTTGGAGCGGTCACCGACCCAGAGAGCATTCCTTGAGATGGCTACTGACACATTTTTAACAAAAGAAATATACCCATATCTACTGCCCCTAACCCCCCATATTCTTTACTTTTATACATGATTTCTCTTTTTGTTACTTCTCTAGTTGTACCCCAAACCAAGTTTACACACTGTTTATTTAATTTCATTTTCATTTTGTGAGATGGAGGAAAGATGTTTGCTAAGAACAGGAGCTTGGATAAGACGAAAGTTTTGACAATATTCACTCTTGATTTATAATTGGTGTTTTTATTTTCCCATTTTTTAACTTATTCTTGTTGTTTCATGCTTTTAATCAGATAGTTTATGTGCTCAAGCACTGTAGGCTACTTCAGATCATTTTGAGGTCAGGTTGTACTCGATTATTTCCATTTTAAACTACTTTCTACTACTTAACTACATTTCAAAAGAAATGATTGTGCTTTTTTCTGGTTGCAGTGATAGACACAGAGTCAGGGTTGTGTACAGCAGAAGAGAGAAATATTAACCTGTGTTTGGAGGCCCATCATGTCAAATCCATCATGTTAAGGATCAGTGCCAGCCGAGAAACATGTGTCAGGTAACCGCCTAGCTTCACACCCAGCACCCAGTGTGTTTACCACCACTGAAAACTTCCCCAATTTAAACTAAATAAAACACAATAATGCAGTGATTTCACTTTAATTCTATCCTCACGTGTCTCTGCTTACTTGAACACCACTGTGACATTTAATACACATTACTTTTAGGTATTTTTAAAGACAAAATGTGAGGAAAACTCGCTGCGAGTAGTCCAAAATGACTGTGTATCCGAAAGGTTTGAAGCTTCCTGTAATCAAATTAACGAGTCCTCGTCGGCAAACATGAGCTCAGTGTGAAGGGGAGAAGGTTTTCTCACCGCTACAACAACTATTGTGGTTTAAAACGTTTCTCTTCTATGAATTTTATCCCCAAATTGTGAAAGAGAAAACACAAAGTGTCGCCACATTTTCAGCAGGGAAGCGGGGCTGCTGTGGGTTGACTCTCCACGGTTCTCATGAGCTTTATAAGTCCCGCCTCCTGCCTGAGCGGGTACACACAGTAGACTGTAACGCGACAGAGAAAGACACAGACATGGCAGAAGAAGCTCCAGCAGCTCCAGCAGTTCCCGCGGCGAAAGCCCCTGCCAAAGCCCCCAAGAAGAAGGCAGCTCCCCGGGCAAAGAGTGACGGACCCTCCCTCCCGAAGCTCATCCTCGACGCCGTGACTGAATCCAAGGACCGTAAAGGCACCTCGCTTCCGGCTATCAAAAAGACGTTGGCCACCAAAGGCATCGACCTGGAAAAGGCCAACAAACGCATCAACACCGCGGTGAAGAAGCTGGTGACCGACGGAAAGCTGGTCCAGAATAAAGGGATTGGGGCTTCCGGATCCTTCAAGCTCCCCAAGGCTCAGCCTAAAGCCGCCAAAGCGGCCAAGAAAACTCCCGTTAAAGTGAAGAAACCCGCTGCCAAGTCCCCGCAGAAGAAAACCGCAGCTAAGAAAGCGGCAGTGAAGAAGACTGCAGCCAAGAAAGCCGCCGTTAAGAAACCAGCGGCCAAGAAACCAGCAGCCAAGAAGTCTCCTGTGAAGAAAGCTGCCAAAAAGCCAGCAGTGAAATCTACTCCCAAGAAGGCTGCCCCTAAAAAGGTCGCTAAGAAGAAGACCCCTGTGAAGAAAGCTCCGGCAAAGAAAGCCGCAGCGAAGAAGTCCAAGAAGTAAAGTGGCTCTTTAATCCGCACTCAGTGCTCCAAAAGGCTCTTTTAAGAGCCACCACACATTCACCAAAGAGCTGTTTTCCTACAACGTTATCATGTCTCTTTCCATTGTTTGTTTTTCTATTATGTATTCTATCAAAACACGTTGATCTACATAAAATATGCTGGTGTAAAGTCATTTGTTTGCAGTAAAATTAACGTGCTGCATTTTCAAAGAACAAAACCAATCTGAATATAATTTCCAGCACTAGTCCTTCAGTGCTCTGTCCTCTGAACACCACAGGATGGCGCTGACACACAAGAAGTGAGTAACACTACCTCTTCTGATCTTAGCCACAGATTTAAAAAGATGTTTTCCTAAAACCTTATGTCATTAATATACATATTTACTTATGAATATATTTATATTCAAATGAAGTGTGTGTGGATAATGAAGTTTAATGCATAGGTCCATATTCAAAAGAAAAAGCATGTACAAGCAACACTGTTTCATCAACTTCATACTCAATGTATCTTTTTCTGATTGTAAATCAGATTATGGCACACCTTTTTGATTTTGAATATATTACAGTCCCATTGCGATTAAGAATCCTGTTTTTCAAGAGAGAGCCAAGACAGGCACCACATACATTTAAAACCACAGTTAATATATTATTGTTATATTCAAAAGGAGAAAACAATTGATAATCAACCGTATGTTTTATCAATTTAATACTTGATTTTCTGATTGTAGATCAGGTTTTGTGATCTCAATGGGACCTTTATTTCATTTGGAGGTATAACCTTTAGGCTATTTAACAGTTTTTCAAGGAAGACCTGGCTAAAACATTTAAAAAATAAGCATAGGGAAAATGAAATTAAAAGAGTCAGTTATAACCTGGTCCACTTCAAAACATTGACATCTCAGTGAATCTGCCTCTAAATGTTTCTGTTTGGATTTGAAATAATTATAGCTGAATTAATTGAAGAGTTTTATTTCATTCTGTACTATAACTGCAATAAATAATATAAATATATAAATACTATAAATATTTTATTAACCGTTTTCAACGTCCACTTAGACAACTTGTGTTCTGACATATTGTTGTAAACAGGGATGGGTTACATGTAATCCGCGTAATGTAGTCAGATTACAAAGAAATTAACTATAATCATCCCAGATTACACATGGAAATGTGCAATAAAATGATACATTGTCAAGGATTACTTGACATGGTAATAGTTTATAAATTCTACAGATTTCTCAAATTAAATAAAATCTAAACCTGAAAGTTACTTGTAATGCTTAGTAAAATGTGCGAGAATTCATTTTTCTTCAAGAAATCTTAATCAAGTGTTCAATTAAATCACGACAAATAGCAGGAAAAATAAACCACAGATGAAAGTAATTAAGGCAGAAGAAAGTAAGTAAACATATTGACATAATCTAAGCTTTACTGTTTCAACCCGTATATTTTATTGATGCGACAGCAGCCATTATCATCCTGCTGCTGTGTGAGTTTTACTTTGTCCAATAGTTACTCAGCTACAGCCCGCGTGTCTCCCGGTCTGGACCAATCAGCGCTGCCCTGGCTCCGGCAGTTCCTTTATAAAGCCGCTGTTCACCCCGAGAAGTATTCCTTCTTGAACTGTGAGCACAGAGAAGACGGAGAAGCTAAAATGGCAAGAACCAAGCAGACCGCTCGTAAATCTACCGGAGGCAAAGCCCCCAGGAAGCAGCTGGCCACCAAGGCTGCCCGTAAGAGCGCCCCGGCCACCGGCGGAGTGAAGAAGCCTCACCGTTACAGGCCCGGTACCGTGGCTCTGAGAGAGATCCGTCGCTACCAGAAATCGACGGAGCTGCTGATCCGCAAGCTGCCCTTCCAGCGCCTGGTCCGAGAAATCGCTCAGGACTTTAAGACCGACCTACGCTTCCAGAGCTCCGCCGTCATGGCTCTGCAGGAGGCCAGCGAGGCTTACCTGGTCGGCCTGTTCGAGGACACCAACCTGTGCGCCATCCACGCCAAGAGGGTCACCATCATGCCCAAAGACATCCAGCTGGCCCGCCGCATCCGCGGAGAGAGGGCTTAAACTGACCCGAGACCAGCCTACAGTCACAAAACGGCTCTTTTAAGAGCCACATACAAACACTTACAGAGCAACAGTCCTGAAACAATTAGTTATATACTGTAACTATTATCAACTTTATTATAAAAAAATTATACTAAAGTTCTGAACTTAGCGTAGACGGACACTTACAGTGTACATACAATGCTTATTCTGGGTGGCTTCAGGAAGAAAACTGTAAGTAGACCTAGTAGCTTACCGTTACAAGGAAAAACATTTCCTATCATGGATAGCTTCATAAATAGTTTGCCAATACTGTCGTTTGAACCGCTGGTTACAAAAGTGGTACTGCTGCTGAACGGTTTAACAAGGAGAAATATCTACATACTGTTTAAATGAGCTCATAAGCAATATACATGTAATTTGTAGTGTGGTGACTGCATTTAAAAGTAATCACAAAAGGATCTCTTGGCTTGGGTTTTAGTGACTAGAAGACAATTTTACCCCTTTAAAAGATGCAAATTCAAATTAACGAGACGAAACGTTACATACGGGGCTCTTGGTGTGTGGCTTTTTCTTGACTGGGGAAAAGTAGGTTTTAAGTTTATAGATATTTTATCAAACGTTATCTACAAGTTATGTCGCAATAAAAACGTCACTCAGCGCACACACGAAAAAACAATGAATTACGCTCACGATAGACAGTAAATAAGGAGTTCTCTCTTTAGTTAAATGTGTGTGGCTCTTAAAAGAGCCGTTGTTGGTTTGGTAAAAGCCGGTTCTGGGTGTTTACTTCTTGGCGGGCTTCTCGGTCTTCTTGGGCAGCAGGACAGCCTGGATGTTAGGCAGCACGCCGCCCTGAGCGATGGTCACTCCGCCCAGCAGCTTGTTGAGCTCCTCGTCGTTGCGGACAGCCAGCTGCAGGTGACGGGGGATGATACGAGTCTTCTTGTTGTCGCGGGCAGCGTTTCCAGCCAGCTCCAGGATCTCAGCGGTCAGGTACTCCAGCACAGCCGCCAGGTAGACGGGGGCGCCGGCTCCCACACGCTGAGCGTAGTTTCCTTTGCGGAGCAGCCTGTGGACACGGCCGACTGGGAACTGGAGCCCGGCACGAGAGGAGCGGGTCTTAGCCTTCGCTCTGGCTTTTCCTCCGGTTTTTCCTCTTCCAGACATTTTTCGTGTTTCTTATCTTCGAGTACGAGAAAGAAGTACATCACGTTGCCTAAACCGGCATTATATCTACCTAGCTGTTTCGTGATTGGCCAGCGTGAGCGTAAGCATGATCGTCCAATCAGAGAAGAGATCAGTCAAGTTGCTGTTGCTTGCATTTCATTTTTTTTTTTAAAACTCCCATCCTCACTGACACGCTTTACCCCCCACCTACAGTCGCTACACGTTACATTAACACACATCCTGGATCCCTACACATTGCACGTTCACTCAAGATATGACTGTGTTTGAGCTATGTTACTGGTTACACGCCGTTTGTCGTTCGACTGATCGGGACTGTTTTCCAAGATGGCGCCCGCATGTAAAAATGAACACTACTGTCTTCATAATTTATCTTTTTAATAAACTGTCTGTACCCTTACAAAGTTATCAATGCTTCGGTTACACGTAGGGACCCTCATTATGCTACCGTTGAAGTGTTGTGCTATTTTGAGCCTTGTTAGTGGTATAAAAGTGATTTACCCTCTGCCCCGAAAGGTAGCGTTAGCAGCTAATCACGGTTTACGCTAGCTTGTTTCAAGCTAAATACACATTCGATTAGCATGAAAACATGTCCCAGATAACGCTCGACTGGGTACACAAACATTAACCCCTAGGTTCATTTTGCGCCGGAATTGTCATTTAAGTATTGTGTGGCTCTCTAACGATCAGCCATTGTCCTTAAATGTTTCTGGTCAGTTTGACATTTAGACATTACTTAGTGCTTTGACACAAAATTTCCCAGACTGTTATTAGCTATAGGACCTACTGCACAAAGTGGCAATTATAAACTAAACAAGGTACTGTATAATGAGAAAAAAAATAAATGTGACGTTATTGAACGATGAAAGAGTCATCACAAAGCGCAGAGTTGCAATGTCTTAATAACTTCAGTAATTACTGTAATGTAGCTTTAATTTCTAACTTAATAACAATGTATGAGCACAAACAACGACTTAGGTGAAGTGATTAGATTACTACATAAAGTTCACATCAGGAAATTTGTCGCGGGTCTCCTCGTAGATCAGACCGGAGATACGCTTCACTCCGCCGCGGCGAGCCAGACGGCGGATGGCGGGTTTAGTAATGCCCTGGATGTTATCACGGAGAACTTTACGGTGACGCTTAGCGCCTCCTTTACCGAGTCCTTTTCCTCCTTTCCCGCGACCACTCATTTTACGCTAGTTGTCGTTAGAAACGAATGGTTTGACTGCCGTGGACCGGCAGTATTTACATCTTATCTGCGGACGTAAGAGAGGACAGACGGCGCGAGCTTAACTGTGGGCGGAGCCAACTCAGCAGCCATTTCAAAACGGAACCTTTTTTTTTTATTTCTTTTTGGTTGTTATTTATGTAGGACTATATTTTAATCCTTTGTGTCTACATGACCTTTGGTTAAGATTTTATTTAATAATATTTACAAATACGTTTCTGTGTGAAACGTCTTCTTCCTGTCAGGGCATCTTTCTCTGTAAATAAGTCTTTAAAGTCCTAATAAGTCCTAATAATATTTAGACTAATTTGGGTTATTTTCTAAAAACAAGCTTTATTGTTCTTGACTTTAGTTTTGCCATCTTCAGTTTAGTTTCAGGATAAAGACTTTACTTTATATCACCATTGGAATCCAAGTCCAGTTTAAAAGCTTGGTGAACACCAGATGGCAGCAGGAGATAACATGATGGTGAGCTGTGAGGGAATCATTTCCTAATGGAACAAATCACAGAGAGGTAGCCTATTCTCACTTTATATGTTTGATCACATCTGAAAGGATACAAACTAAATACTGTAGCCTACACTTACAGTTGCAAGTTCACATAGGGAACATTTAGCTCAATGCAATTTGGCAATTTTAATCAAAGTCAAAGTAAACTTTATTATCCCACCAGGGGGAAATTCATGTGATCTGACACGTCTCCTCAAAAGAAAAAGAAACACAACACTTTAAAATATGGTCTGTAGGGAGAATCCAGTACTACAGTTTGTGACAAAGAAGTACATTTCCCCGAATATAAACGTTTTGACTGCAAGTCTTCGGCCAGTAGTCAGCAGATGGAAGATAAAGGAGGACATTCAGAGCCAGAGATGATCTTTATTTACCCAAACCCTACCCCCACCCCCATTAACATGCATGTTTACCTTCAGGCCATGTGATGACCATCCAGTTATTTGGGCTAAAGGTAGGCAAAGCTATGCTGCGATGTATGTGAAGTCACCACGTGAACTAGCCTACAAAGAATGATAAAGATATAATTTGTTCCACTCTGACACAGATGCAAGAGAGCCAATATAAGAGTCAGGGAAATGTTCAAATAGCCTGAACACACCCAGCCAGGAGTCCTGAGATGAAGTTTACTCAGCCAAAACAGTGAAATCACGAGAGTGGGTTTGCCAATGGTGTGCAGGGACTAAAGGGCAAAAGTTAGGGACATGCTGTTAAAAGCTCAGAATACAGCACTATACTCTAAACATCACACCCAGTGGAAAGGGACCTTAAAACAATTGACAAACTATCCAAAATAAATGTTCCTGTAACATTTGAACTCTCCAAAATACATTGTCAGAAGATGATATTAGGAACACTGTTAATATATATATATATATATATAATTTGTTTTACTGCTAATTTGTTTGTTTGATTTGGCCAGAAATTAAGGAGAGACATATATTATATGACACATCAGTCATGAATAATGTGAATGTTCAATGATATTGTCTTTGTCTTAGTTTTCTTTAGTTTTGTCTTTTGTAAATGCATTTGTATGGAGATAAGAATATGTGTTGTATTTGAGGCAAAGTATTTACAACACATTAATTGACTTCCCTTGAAGATCACTTAGACATTTCAAACCCAATTTCAGTTATCTTGTTTCTATCTTGTTTTTTTTTGTTTTTTTTTTATATAAAAAAACTGAAATCAAAATTCAGCAGGTACCTTATCCATCTTGGTTGGTTAGTGCTCCTGCTGTTGTAATGACAGTCGTTATGGTCGTTGGAGCCTTGAAGCCAAGTCTGAACCACCATGGTTCCACATCAGGCCAAATGTAAGCGTTTGTTTAGTTTCATATCCCACGCCTGTATCCTTTTGTTTGTGCTGATGGGCCATTTATCATCAACACCAGTCTCCACTCAAACTCAGACTGTGCCAATGTTTCCATCTCTAGACATCTTTGGATAGGTCCTATATTAGGTAGATGGTAGATCACTATGGAGAAAGGGGATATAATATACTATTTATTTCAATGGCTTTTTGGCCAATGGTGATTAAACTGTACAAAGAAAAAGAGGTGGATTTGTTCCATTTTGTCAGTATGTTTGATCATTAATATATGAATTATTAGGCTACCTACAGTGCATACGGAAAGTATTCACAGCGCTTCACCTTTTCCACATTTTATGTTACAGCCATATTCCAAAATGGATACAATTTATTTTTTCCTCAAAATTCTACACATAATACCCCATAATGACAACTTAAAAAAAGTTTGTTTGAGATTTTTGCAAATTTATTAAAAATAAAAAACAAAGAAATCACTTGTACATAAGTCTTCACAGCCTTTGCGATCAAGCTCAAAGTTGAGCTCAGGTGCATTTTGTTTCCAGTGATCATCCTTGAGATGTTTCTACAGCTTAATTGGAGTCCACCTGTGGTAAATTCAGTTGATTGGACATGATTGGGAAAGGCACACAGCTGTCTATATAAGGTCCCACAGTTAACAGTGCATGTCAGACCACAAAACAAGCATGAAGTTGAAGGAATTGTCTGTAGACCGCCGAGACAGGATTGTCTCGAGGCACAGATCTGGGGAAGGGGACAGAAAAATGTCTGCTGCTTTAAAGGTCCCAATGAGCACAGCGGCCTCCATCATCCGTAAATGGAAGAAGTTTGGAACCACCAGGACTCTTCCTAGAGCTGGCTGTCCCTCTAAACTGAGTCATCAGGGGAGAAGGGCTTTAGTTAGGGAGGTGACCAATAACCCAAAGGTCATTCGGACAGAGCTTCAGGAGGTTCCTCTGTGGAGAGAGGAGAACCTTCCACCAATCAGGCCTGTATGGTAGAGTGGCCAGACGGAATCTACTCCTTAGTAGTAAAAAGCACGTGGCAGCCCGCGTGAAGTTTGCCAAAAGGCACGTGAAAGACTCTCAGACCATGAGAAACAAAATTATCTGGTCTGATGAGACAAAGATCGAACTCTTTGGCGTGAATGCCAAGCGTTATGTCTGGAGGACACCAGGCACCGCTCATGACCGGGCCAATACCATCCCTACAGTGAAACATGGTGGTGGCAGCATCATGCTGTGGGGATGTTTTTCAGCGGCAGGAACTGGGAGACTAGTCAGGATTGAGGGAAAAATGAATGCAGCAATGTACAGAGACATCTTGGAAGAAAACCTGCTTCAGAGCGCTCCTGACTTCAGACTGAAACGACTGTTCATCTTTCAACAGGACGACCCTAAGCACACAGCCAAGATATCAAAGGAGTGGCTTAAGGACAACTCTGTGAATGTCCTAGAGTGGCCCAGCCCAGAGCCCAGACTTGAATCCCATTGAACATCTCTGGAGGGATCTGAAAATGGCTGTGCACCTACACTCCCCATCCAACCTGATGGAGCTCGAGAGGTTCTGTAAAGAGGAATGTGTGAAACTGGCCAAAGATAGGTGTGCCAAGCTTGTGGCTTCATATTCCAAAAGACTTGAGGCTGTAATTACTGCCAAAGGTGCCACAACAAAGTATTGAGCAAAAGCTGTGAATACTTATGTACATATATTTTCGTTCTTTATTTCTAATAAAATTGCAAACATTTAAAAAAAACTCTTTTCATGTTGTCATTATGGGGTATTGTGTGTAGAATTTTGAGTAAAAAAAATAATTGAATCCATTTGGGAATAAGGTTGTAATATAACGAAATGTGGAAAAAGTGAAGCGCTGTGAATACTTATATCTATTAAGCAGAGGAGCTGTTGACAGCAGCAGCTCTGATAGGAAGTGTGGCTAAACGCTAGTAATAAGAAGATACTGGCGTTGTCAGCTCTCAGGCTTCTTCTTGTGGAAGAAGAAAGATGTCGTAGGCGAAAAATAAGGAGAAACCGCACTAAGTGGGTGAAGTCATGGATCTCACAGCGACAAGCTCAAGGAGCTTTCCCGAATTTGTGTCGGGAACTGGAGATGGATGAGCCAGATGTTTCAAAAATTTCGCTCGGCTCTTTCCTGCCCAGTTCCACATGTTGGAGGAACTTGTCAGACCGAATATCCAGTGGTACAACACCAATTACCGTGATTGTATATCTGTCGGTGAACATCTGATGGTCACACTGCGCTTCCTCGCAACAGGTAACCTCTTTGTTTCATTCTTTCAGTTTTTTTCAGTTTAGGAGCTTTTATAATTAACAAAGTCATGTTTTCATTTATAATTGCAGGGGAAAGCTTCAGAAGTCTTTCATTTCTGTTTCATATGGGTGTCTCCACAATTCGGCAAATCGTTCCTGAAACCTGTGACGCCATCCACCAGGTCTTAAGAGAGAAATATCTGAAGGTATGTGTTATATATCTTGTGTCAACATCTGCATTGTAATGGCATTTTAGCAGCTGCTCTCTTAATCCAATGAATTCGTTTGGCAGAAACCTTCCTCATTATGCATTTATCTGCACAAACCCGTGTGTGCTCTGAATCAGCCACAAATCTCTCCATGCAACTTGCCCTGTTAAGATGGGTTTGATTGAAATAGCTTTTGATTTCAGTAAATATGACCTCCTAATGCTGCAAATTCAGCAAATGACCATTTTCAGTTTTTTACAACCTATAAAATGTTTTGAAACTCTGTCGTGCATAATAATTTGGAACAGTGCATTTTTAGTTTTTAATTTTTGAAAAAAATACTGTTTTCATTGGGTGGTTTGTTCAATGAAATTCGACATACACCCTAACGGTTGGTGACTTGAAAATTATACTGACTGTCATTTGCATCGACTATTTAAGAAAATCAGTATAAAATATAATTTGCATAATAATTTGGAACACAGTGAAAGCTCAACGTAGAGCTATAAATCAGTGTGCATTAATGTGACGTAATGCAAACCAATAGTGTTTTTTTTTCTAATCATCCAAATCAAAGTAACACTGTTTACACTATATTTGGAATGTGTTTATATATATATATATATATATATATATATATATATATATATATATACAGTATCTCTAAGTGAGTACACCCCTCACATCTTTTAATGGGACAACACTGAAAAAATTACACTTTGCTACAATGTAAAGTATGAAGTGTACAGCTTGTATAACAGTGTAAATGTGCTGTCCCCTCAAAATAATTCAGCACACAGTCTAAACCGCTGGCAACAAAAGTGAGTACACCCCTATGTTAAATTCCCATAGAGGCAGGCAGATCTTTATTTTTAAAGGCCAGTTATTTCGTGGATCAAGGATACTATGCATCCTGATAAAGTTCCCTTGGCTTTTGTAATTAAAATAGCCCCACATCATCACATGCCCATGGTTTTATTTCAGTTAGCCTAATAGCTGGTTTGATTTGCATTGAGAGATGATTTTATGGAAAGTACCCCATGCCAATCTCTAGGTATGGTGAAGGGTATGTCATGATGTGGGGCTATTTTAATTCCAAAGGCCAAGGGAACTTTTTCAGGATGCATAGTATCTTGGATCCATGAAATAACTGGCCTTTAAAATTAAAAATCTGCCTGCCTCTATGGGAATTTAAAGTTATACAAGCTGTACACTTAATACTTTACATTGTAGAAAAGTGTAATTTCTTCAGTGTTGTCCCTTAAAAGATATAATGAAATATTTACTAAAATGTGAGGGGTGTACTCACTTTTGTGAGATACTGTATATATACATATATATATATATATATATATGGACTAGTATATGCTAAAAGAATTTAAGCACAAAGTGGAAGAAAAAAGCCATATTCATTTCAAGAAGACTACGCTTAAAGGGATTTGACTATGGTGAAATATGACTCAAACTAAATGAATAAGAAGTGAACATGTGCCATTTGTTAAGCAGTGGAATCCTATTGAGTTGAAGACTTTGATCAGCAGAGGGCGCTAAAGCATCAGCAGAAAAGTCCTGCTGCAAGTTCCTCTCCTCAGAACACACAAAATGGAAGGACACACACACACACTACAGGAGAATAACACGTATCACCATCACACTTCCGCAGCTGATTACTCACATTAAGACGCTGTGTTTGTATTACAAGTTTACTGACATTTGTTTAGGTTGCCAGAACAGAAATCTACACACACATAGACAACGTGTAGTAAAATAAATGTGTATTAAGGACAATATAACAAAAAAAAATAACATTGATAACTGATGCATATACATTTGTTGACACTAGATGGAGAGCAGAGGACTGGAGAGTCACAGAATATGACATTCAATTTCACCTTTATAATTTAAGCTTTCAGTTTGAGCATTTCCAATCTCGCTTTTTCAATTTCACGTTTTTCATTGTCACTTTACATTTACAAATTATCATTAAACATTTTAAATTAGCTTTTTCAATTTCCTTTTTTCTTTTTAAGTTTAATTATGGCCTGATTATTCCTGGTAGTTTAGTAAAATAATCTTTTTATGAAAGTATGGAACTGCCAGACAGAAGACACATGCAGCTGTGGAGCAGTACAGACAATGTCCCACCTGCTGGAGTGTGAAAACACCCCCCCCAGTGCAGCCCCCGGGACCTGGCTGAACGACTCCATCAGCTGTGACCTGCGCCAGATATTGGCAGAACCACGTCTGAAATTGCAACGGACTCGAAGAAGAAGACCTTCTTTTTTAATTTCCCCTCTCTTTAAATTTTCTATCTGGACTTTTAATGTAATTATGACTAAAAATGTCCTTCATATCTAGGCTACATGGGCATAAACCATCGTTTCACACTCCCATAGCTCATGGTAAGTCTACCTTGGATGGTTTAGACATTAGGGTTAATAATCAAAATCCTTATGCAGAATATAAATGGGATTTTACCTTCCAGAACCACATTGTGATCAAAATAATGTTATCCAAGTAGTTGATGGGTTTCCTGTTGGGCATGATGGCTTGATTTAGCCTATTGCTTTTAAAAAGCTAAGAAAAAACATTATCTAGCTTGATTGAACCGGAATGTTTTATCCCATGTGGCAGAAAATGACGTCTGGTCAGAGCCGGATTAATGGAAAGATTACACTCCAAACAATCCCCCTCCAAATGGATACTTTGTCATTTGGTGAATAAATAAGATTACTTTTAATTGCCACTTGATTATTATGCTAATTTATTTATTTAGGCATTTTAATGCATCTAATTTAGGCTTATTTGAAGTGCCTGAGATAAACTTGTTTTCTTTCTTCTTCTTCATTTTTCTGCTTTATAATTGTACACTATAGTATGAATACATTTAGTGATCCTTAATATTTGAAATGTAGCTTTGAAGTGTTTTTTTTCAGTTAGAATATTGTTTAGTGAGTCAGACACTGATGGCACAGCGCTGTATTGTGCCTCTTTATGTAGCTAGGCTCTTTTCTTTCTACCAAAAATGTTTTGTGCTGGTCAGCGGGTACTTGGATGCAAAAATATTTCAAAGGGGGTACATTATTGAAAAAAATATGAGAACCACTACATTAGTGCAATGCATTGAATGGATTTCTGTGTGAAATCTCTGCAACTTCATGTTTTCTCTTTGTGATTGTGTGTTGAGTGAATAACAATGCCTGTAGGAACGCTTTATTGAATGGGCCTCTACAACCTGGGATAGGGGATTGGAAAATTCAATCCATAAGAATGTACAGTTCATATGCAATTTCCATCCATTGATTGGAGGATCCATTGTAAATTGGGTTGCCTGAATGGACGGCAGGTTGGCACCAATGGTTTTCTCTGCAGTCCTGACTTGCGTGACCTGTTCCTGACCTGTTTGGTGGCCGATCCAAACAAACCACATCATTTTAGTTCCTATTACACAACCCACTTCACTGTCACAGTGTGCTTATTGTCATGACCTCCAGCCTTTGTCTTGACCACAAATCTCATTTCAGGTCTTTTAATGGGAAGACCAAAGTAGAAACCAAGCCCTAGCTGGAATTTCACTTATCTTTGTAGGACCAAATCTCAAAAGAAGAGGTGGATGAACAGAAAGGAAATGAGGAGTGATGGCGTAGTGTGTCTGTTGGTGCATACGTGGCACCACACACATGCTACCAACCAGTGATCAGTGATGATGACGCAGGAGGTGTCCCCCTATAAAAGAGACCCCTGAGCCCAGGAGTGTGGGAGCAGAGGGGTCTCAGTCAACGCTTGCTCGCCTTCAGCACACAGGTAAGATCACAGCATCACATTTCATATACACTCATGTTTTGTTTGTATCTCCAGGAAGTCTTTGTTTGGTGATATGAGGTTGTGGTCACTGTAGTCAGGGTTCTCACAGTCTTAACATCCGTGTGTGTGCATCCGTGTAAGAGTGGGGAAATGAATGTTTGAGTATTCTCATGCATCTGTGACAAAAAGTGGTCCCGGTCAACACCAAACAGCATCAGAAAGAGTTCTGGTTAAACCGCACAAAAAGCCATGGAGGTTTGGTGGGTTGGGAAGCATAGGCGTAGATTTTGAGCGGGGAAGGGGGGGGGGGGTGCAGAGAATATGTCCTTCCCAAAATTTAGAAGAGGTGGATTTGTCTCCTTCAAAAAATATGTAAAAGAAAAACTCAAAACATGTACGGCAAACAAGAACTGTGTCTACTTGTGCTACATCGGGGGGTGTTAAATAATATATATATAACATATATAATAATAAATAACACAACAGCAGCGTGAAAAAATGGAGATGTGACTGGTACTGGGATCCGCATTGCATGGCATTCACGTGATCCCAGCCCCCTCGGGCTTGGACCCCTAATTAATTATAATAATAATTGCCTTAACATAAATAAAGATCCCACCATAAATTGATGCAGAAAAAAGCACAAATTGTTGCAAAAAATGTACTGGAATGCAGAAAATGGAAGTATTTGACACTCAAAGTATCATGGGGGAGAACCCCCCGGTTACAATGTATCCGATGTTGAAACTAAACCTACACCCTTGTTGGGAAGGATCAACGGTCAGAATGGAAAGTGCATACTTTGCAAGCTACTGGAACCATTGTCCAGTGAGTCTACAGAAGCAGCACTGTGTGGCTGCAATGCAAAGGAAACCAAATTGTTGCATGGAGGTTAAAAATTAGCTTTTGATCCTTAGCAATTGTGCAAAGTCAGAATAAAGGTATTTTGCATGCATGATGCTGTGAGCATGAAAGTGTGATACGATGTGAGTGGAGGTAATGCAGAGTTCATTTGTGCAAGGATGGCAGAAAGGTCAGCTGTTAGATGTCATGGTATTATATCAGGTTTGTGTGATGGGTGTAGAAAGATGTAAAAAAAAATGAGATGGAGAGATGTGAGAAGCACAGTCCATTTATGCAGTGAGCAGTAAGAGAAAACGCAAAAGTGGCGTTGTGTTCTCACTTTTTATTCTGCGTTTAGACACATCTGATAAAATATTCACCCGCGAGCGTATTCGTGTATGCTCAATACACATACAGTACATGTCAGCACTAAAACTATCTATTATGTATGCATTCTGTGAGTTTGCAATCTCAACATATATGCATTTTATTTATCTTGTTCCTCTTGTTTTACTACCACATAACAGCTGTGTCTTTTCTCACCCTTGCACTCTACGCTTCGTTGTTTTATCTTGTAAGCTATACTGCTTTGTAACAATTTAGAATAAAACAAGCCTCAGTGCTATACGCACACAGACACAGCTGTACATTCCAAACATGAGCAGGGACGTAAAACCCTGGCACCGATGAATTATTGATCAAAAAATGGTTTGGTTTTTCATCTCTGTGGGGTGTGTTGGTGCTGAGGTCAGAGTGACTTGTTCCCCAGCAACCAGTGTCCAGCTGCTCTCAGAGGACTCTACTGGTCCATGTCACAGACAGGGGACAACATCAGAGATGTTTCAGCCAGAGCCAGACTGGACCAAAAGAGCTGCCAGTACTCTCTCATTCTGCAATTGCATGACATGCTCATCACATGTGTCTTGGATATATTCATATTTATACGCATATCTTGGTAATATATCACTTTAGATGTATTTTTGTCTGCATTTCATTACATACACTCAGGGTTTGACGTCAACTTTTGTTGTTCACAAGCCACAGTGGCCAGTAGGGTTGGGGACCATTTTGATTTTAACCATTCTGATTCCAATTCCGATTCTTCCTTTTGATTCTCAATTTCCATTCTTTGAGGGGTTGGAGTTGAAATGGGTCACATTCTTATTTCACAGATAAGAAGAACATTTTATTTGGATTCAAAGGTGATTTACAGTTTTACCGGGCTTTTTCAACGTAAAATAAAGCCACGCTTTGGAGCACCGCTCACTGTGCACCGTGGCTGCAACACAACAAGAGCTTGGAAGTACGGTGGACCAAAACTTGCACGTGTTAAATTTAGAACCGATGATCGGATTCAAAACCAAATTTTCCAAATGATTCCAATAAAAAAAGGATTCCACTGGAATTGGAATTTTTGAAACAATTCCAAGATGGAACCGGTTCTCGATGCTCAATCCTAGTAGCTAGTGGTTTTTCAAAGTGTTTCCTGCCAGGAAACTAAACAAACGCTCACATTTGGCCTCACGGAAGTGTACGGCAGAATTAAAAATGTGTGGGAATCACAGTGTGATTATACCTGTGATGGCAGATATGTGTGTGTAAACCCATGTCTTATACAGGTATTCGGGTCAATACTATATATAATATAAATATAAATAATTATAAATAATAATCAAGATTATGGCAAAGTCAGCGGTTAGTTTTTTTTAATGGAGGCAGATCATTTTTTAATTGACATTTAAAGTCTCAGAGAACAGGACATCGTGACCGATAACACCCAATCAGGCGGCGAAACATTGGCATCAGTGTCGGTGTTGCCAAAGGTCTCCATTTGCGGCCGTTGAGACTGCAACACGACCCTGCAGATTCCAAACCAAAACGGGTCAGAAGTGTATCCAAATGTCTCTGGTTTAGGGGCTCTGAAACTCCAGAGCAGTGTTTTTAAACCAAAACGTAGCAATGTAAATGTAACCTTAGCAGATTTTTCCAAATTGTAATATTGGTTGTGTTTCTTGATTTCCCGTTCATGAGGATGTTTTTTCTTGGTGATGATCAAAGCTACGGAGAGTATTGTATAGTATATAGTATATGTTGGATATGTCTCCAAGTAAGCAGAGAGGAGGGGACAGTGGGACGTGGCAGTCCCGCCAGAATGGTTTAGATGGTGTGCAATGCAGTCCCATACAGAATTCATGTAGCTGTCTGTGGTGTTTTGTGAGCAGTGCGGACAGATTTCTGAGTCTATAAAACCCATTTTAAACATCCTTTTTCCCGTGTAGTGTTCTCTATGAATACTCTTGCACTGTATGAGTTGTGTGTTTGTGTTGGTGGATATAGAGCAGATGTTTTTGCAGATTTGAGTCCAGAAGTCGGCACTGGGTATGATCTGTTGGTCTTGAAACTGATTTGCTGCCCTTATCTTTATTTAGACCTATTTTTACATACTAAGGAGTTTGCAATTTCTGACTAAGGCTATAGAAAGCTGTAGCTGCTCCAGAATAAAAGTAGATTTGTGGATAATTTTGTAAATTTGTGTAGGTTAAACACTGAGGAATCACAGAATATTTCCATTCAACCACAAAATCATTCAATACAAAGGAGTTTTAATGTATTTTGGGTTATTTTCTGATTCAAATAACATGCAAAGAATTGACACAATCAAAATCAGTAAAATCTAAAGTGTATAACGCTGCCTGCAATTTCTTGACTTAGTACTACAGTATTACAGCTAACGTGTTTTTTGTGTGTGTGACAATTAATAAATAATAAATGTAAGTAAATCCACACATAGCAGTAATCCAGACTGCTATACTTTCTACTTTGTTGAATCTGTCTGCAGCAATACCGAGAATGTTATAACTTTTGTTACACCCTACAATCTGCTGGGATGAATGACATTTGAATCGTTTCTGTCTGCTTGCAGAAGAATTTCAGCACCTCTGCCATACTGACTGTCACGATGCCTCGACTCATTGTTGCTCTGATGATGGCTGCTCTGTCAACAGAGGTCTACATCACCGGCAGCATGAAATCCACCTATGACAGTGAAGGTACAGTCGTGAGTTCTGGAGGTTTTAAAAGCATCCTGTAAATACAGATCAATGCATAACCTTGAATTACACTCTGCATGTCAGCACACAGACTTTTCTAATGAACCACTCGTGCATATAGCTATGAAAAGTAATGCACTGTAATTTGTATATTCCTAGTATTGAAGGCTTTCAATGCCCTTTGTATTGTGCACTAATCGATTCATTCTGCACAGTTTTCTCACTCTTAAAACAGCCCCATTGGGCCTATCATAGTCTATATCCACGACGTTCCACTTCCAGGATTGCTCCGTTGCTGGCTGGAAATTCCGCCGTATGCATGTCTTTTCGCCGATGTCCGTTTCCTTCCGCTTCCGTTGTGTTGTAATTCTAAACTCTGGTGGATTTATGAAGACTATGGTTAACTGCTCCTCAGATCTCTGCAGGGTAAATCCAGACAGCTAGCTAGACTATCTGTCCAATCTGAGTTTTCTGTTGCACGACAACAACTTTCGAACATACAAGTTCCACCAAAACAAGTTCCTTCCCGAGGCTATTTTACAGCGGCACCGTGGCTCCGACCGGCGCTTAGTGCCACCCAAGACGGTTGTGATTGGTTTAAAGAAATGCCAATAAACCAGAGCACGTTCCTCTCCAATCCTGGAATGCTGTGTAGACTAGTCAGGCCCTCCTCCACAGCGTTGTGGAGGAGGGTCTGACAATGCGATACTAGGCCTATCCTAATATGGACACTTAAAAACAAAGTCCTCCAGAGCCACAGAATACATTACTTCAACTGTTTCACAGGATGAGAAGTATGCTAGACCAGTAGTTCCCAAACTTTTTTCACATTAAGGACCCCTAAACTGACACAAATTAGACAACGGACCCCCATTTGAAAAGATTTCGTCCCAGGGCTGTCCTAAAATTTGCCTCTTTGTTAAAATCAAGATTTCAGTTAAAAGTGTTATCAACTGACTAGTTAACTTACTTTGGTTTTATTTTAATGAAGTATGTTGCTGTATTAATTTCTTTTGTGCTTTCAGTTTAAATTTGGACGTATCTTACAATCCGAGTCACATAAGCATTTATGAACAGGTTGACTATAAGTCAAAAAGGGGGACGCCACAGATCTTTGTCTTGTTTGTTCTTCAGATCAGGCAATACTCAAAGCCCTGAGAGATTTAAGCCATGCATCGATAGCGCTATCAGCAGAGACTTCTGAGAATTTACCTGCTGATAAGATCCATTCAGCTGACGGAAAGTTTCTCAGGACGGGATGGTGGTTCCTCCCTCAGACTGCCAGGAAACGTCAAGATGTGTCCTCATACAACCTCAACTCCTATGGTCTACGTTATGGAAAACGAGACAAGAAACCTGATGTTATTCTGTGTTAGATCTGATCTTTTCACTGATTGTGTTTTGATTAAGTTTGTACATTCAGAGTGGGGAAAGAAAATAATGTAACTGTCCAAGGCTCAATAAAAAAAAAAAAAAATCAGTTAAAGGTGATTCAAATATCTTTATTCTTTATTCTTTTATTTATCTCAAACAATCAACATAATGCTGTAGAAGAAAAACACAAACGTACACAAATCAATCAGAATTTCCCAACAAACTAAAAAAGGATGAGTTTGAGAAGGAGCAGGCGGAAGCATAATGCTTATAAAGTATTTTTTTTTTATTTAGCACATCAAAATAATTTGTAAATAGTAACCAATTCATCATAAAAACAGGTGCAAGGAAGACAAGAAACCCCAAAGGGTGTATAGTGTCTCTCTTTAACATAGAGTATGATTACTAGACTGTCCCCTAGACATTGTTCCCGCCAGAATGGTGAAGGAGGTTTTTAATAGCACCATTGGGTCTAGTCTTCTTACTTTTTTTAATTCTTGTCTTAGTTTAGGTTCTGTCCCAGCTGCCTTCAAACATGCTGTGGTCAGGCCCCTACTTAAGAAGCCTAATCTTGACCCCACAGTGTTGTCAAATTTTAGACCAGTCTCTCATCTGCCTTTTCTTTCTAAGGTTTTGGAAAAAGTTGTTTTCATACAGTTACAAGCCTTTTTACAGCAGAACTCTGTGTTTGAAAAATTTCAATCTGGTTTTAGATCACGCCACAGTACTGAGTCTGCACTGTTGAGAGTACATAATGATATTGCCTTGTCTGTAGATGCCGGGAATCCTACTGTTTTAGTGCTCTTGGACCTCACAGCGGCTTTTGACACAGTGGACCATGCAGTCCTCCTCTCTCGCCTTGAGCATTGTGTAGGCATCAGAGGTTCGGCACTTGCATGGTTTAGCTCCTATTTGGCTAATAGGAGCTTTTCTGTCATGATTGGTGACCTCTTCTCGTCAGCTGCTCCTCTCTCTTGTGGGGTTCCCCAGGGCTCAATTCTTGGCCCCATTCTGTTCTCTTTATATATGCTGCCTTTAGGGGCTATTATAGGAAAGCATAAACTGTCATTCCATTGTTACGCAGATGATTTGCAAATCTATTTGCCTATTAAAGCAAATGACAGTGTCGCACTAAACTCCCTGCTTAGTTGCATCACTGATATTAAGCTGTGGGCTTTCAGAAAACTTTCTTAATTTGAATGAAGATAAAACGGAGTGTATTATTTTCAGTACTTCAGGCACGCAACATGGTCCAGCTTTGAGTTTGGGAGCTCTAGCATCCTACACTAGGTCAGCCGTCAAAAATTTGGGGGTTACTTTTGATTGCAGCATGAAATTTGACAAGCAGATCAGTAATGTTGTTAGAATGAGCTTTTTCCAGCTTTGTCTCCTGGCTAAAGTTAAGCCTTTCCTCAACAGGTACGATCTAGAAAAGGCAATTCATGCCTTTATTAGTTCTAGGTTGGATTATTGTAATGCTCTTTACGTTGGTCTGAATCAGACCTCCATCGCACGTCTTCAACTTGTGCAAAATGCAGCTGCTCGCTTTTTAACAAACACATCTAGACGTGCACATATCACTCCCGTTCTCTACACCCTTCATTGGCTCCCTGTGCGTTTTAGAATCGATTTTAAGATTTTATTGTTTGCTTTCAAGGCCTTAAATGGTCTAGCCCCGGAGTATTTGTCCGAAATTTTAACATTGCGGGAGCACAACCGGTCATTGCGGTCTTCAAACCAGCGACTTTTAGAAGTGCCGAGGTCTAGATATAAACGGTGGGGTGACCAGGCTTTTGCAGTTGCTGCCCCGAGACTCTGGAACAAGTTACCCCCTGATATTCGCACTATTACAGATGTAGCTCTTTTTAGGTCCAAACTTAAAACGCATCTGTTTAGTCAGGCTTTTAATACGTAGCAGTGGTGTGACGATTTTGTTCTTTTGTTTCTCTGTAACTATTTCTGTTTTTACATGTTCTTTCTTTATATTGTGTGATATGTGTTTTTATTCTTGGTTTCGATGTTAAGCACTTTGGATACCTGCTGGTTGCTGTAAAGTGCTATATAAATAAAGTTTGATTGATTGATTGATTGATTACAGTTTACAGTGTCGACAACACTGTATAATCAACATAAAAATAAAATAACAGAACAAAATATACACATCAATACATTTAAATTTATGAAAAAAGACAAAAAACAAACAATGAAGAAAAGAATATAAAAGTAAATATACTTCACAATGTCATATTATTACAGAAACAAATAGATATGCATACGAAATGCATATGCGTCACGCGTGCATGTACGTACATGTGTGAAATGTGAAAATTGTAGTCATACAATAACTTGCACAATACAACAACATACAACCATACACTTACACTACAATTCAATTCCTATGTTTAGGTCTCTTCCTTTCTGTATTGATCAATTATTGTTTTCTTGAATCTATTTTTGAACTGTATAATATTATGGCTCTGTGTGATGTCATTGTTTAGTCCATACCATAAGGTCGTCCCACAAACTGAAATACACATGCTTTTAACAGAAGTTTGCACAAGAGGTTCATTCATTCATTCAACCTTTATTTATCCTTCAGGAGATCACATTGGGGCGACCCTCATTTTCAATATCATCGAGTCAGAGTACAAAGACAAATACAGAACAACAACACAGAAAGTAAGATCATGAGAAAAATAGAAAGACAATCAAACGTTCAGAATTGGAAAATTAATTGATAAATACATTAGGATAATAGGGATGCAAAAGAAAGTGCAATGATGTAAAGCAGTTACATGTAAACGTTTGCAGGTTTAAAACCAGATTTCTAAATTGTCCAAAAGGCACAATTGGGTTGATTTGAAAAAAAAAAGTGCTCTAATTTGTTCCAGGAGTCGGGTGCACTAAAGTTATAAGCTGTTTTTCCAAGTTCAGAGCGAGTTCGTGGAACATGAAGTAAAAGCCCGTCAGCAGAGCGAGTCTGATAATGTCCTTCTGAGTAACTGAGTAATTCTGGAAGGTAGTGTGGTAGTTTTCCAACTAGAGCCTTATAGATAAAGAGAGTATCTCATCTTTCTTGGAGAGAAGACCACCCAATACTTATAAAACATATTCAGTACATATAGAATACAATGATGTGTACCATAGGCATGACCGGTTATGAATCTCAAGGCAGAGTGATAGACTCCACTCCAGAGATTTAAGAGTTGAAGATGATGCACATGAATATTCGTTTTCTTTGCGTGATCTCATACAGAAGAAAGGGGGAACTAAAGTGTTCACTCCAGAACCAGATTCAAACAGAGATTACCAATCAGGATTTCTAGAGAGACCAAGAGACATATGGTTCACAAAAGTAAAAACAAATCTCTTCTGACTGCACCTTGGATTTAAAAAAAATACACAAAAAAAATGACTTTCAGTTGCACTTTCATGTGGCTCTTTGTAGTTTGCCTATTTGAAGCTAATGTACTTGCACTTACTTCTTGCTGTCCGGAGTTTGTACCTTCAATGTCGAAAGCATTTAATTGAAAGTTGCTTTGGATAAAAGCTGAATGACATGTAATGTAATGTAATGTTTTGAAAGTATACAGAGCATTTGGACAGCAAAACATACCCTACTGAGAAATGTAATGCTTAATTGCAAATATTACAATAACAATACTCTAGGCTAAACAATTATCTAATTATGCAGTAAAAATGCCCTGAGTTTTCAACCTGTCAATTAAAAAAAAAAAAAATAGTATAGCAGAACAGCAAAGTGACACTACATCCTTTGGAATTTAAAGAGATAATCCACAGACCTGGCTGGGAGCAGTTTCATGTAGGAACTATGGTAGGAAGAAAATAGTTCCAACATGAACCTGCTCACCACCAGGTCTGTGAGTTGTCTTGAGAAAACGGGTCATGATTTATAAAAAGAGACATTGCTGTTGAGGTTTTTCAAATGCCTTTATTTATTTATTTATTTTTGGCACCACAAGCAGAGCGCCGTCTAGTTTCATCATATTGGAGAGAAGGCAGACATTACGATGGCCGGTATCTCCAACACTGGCCAACTCACACCAAAACACATCTACATTGATAAATAGCACTACAGGTAAGAGGGGAAATATGTATTTTTGATTTTGGCGTAAACTGTTCTTTAACCAAACCTTAACTAAAGTGATGGAAGATCAGTAAAGTTTCATATCATTTTTGTAAGTGATGATTTATAAGGGTTTTGGAAGCCACTGACAATTTGTTACAGTTATCTCATCAAAAAAAGTTAAAGGGTAACTTTTCAACCCTATTTCCCCATGTTTTTTTTGTCTAAGTGACTGATGGAAACAACAATCTTTGACATTGATCCAGTATTAAGCGAGATCGCTGCAGTCGGCAGCGGCAAAACAAGCTACGATGTAACGTTAACGGGAAATTGCCCACCTAACCCAATTCCGTCCACTAAAAGTGCTGGTTTTGCTGCTGACAGGCTCAGATTATTATTTTAAGTGTCTGACAACATTATGGAAAGGATCCCTACGGAGATTGACCTTTTTGTTAAAGAGTAAGATCCTTTTTGCTTAACACAAACAGCCCCAAAATCACCATCGCCAAACCAGTAACAAAACAAAATAGTAATTGTATCACTGTAAAACACATCTAATCCAAAGTCGTCAGAAAAATAAATAAAACTATCATAAGCTGTTTTGGTTTGTCTTTCCACTGTTCCAACAATCACCACTGTGGTTTGGTTGAATAAACCCTTAATTCACCCATTTACCTGTGAAAATATGCTGGCTCTATACACGCTAAAAGTATTGTTTATTTAAATGGAGTCTGGTGGATTTGGCGATGGCAATTTCAGAGCTGTTTCTTGTTAAACAAAAAGGATCTTACTCTTTAATAGAAAGGCCTATCTCTGTAGGGATCCTTTCCATATTTTAGTCATCCACTTTGAATACTAATCTGAGCCTGTCAGTGGGAAAAACAGCATTTTAGTGGACGCAAATTGACAATGCACATTTTCCCTATGGATTACATAGCAGCCCGGTTCACGGCCAACGGTTACAGAGTTTCGCTCAATACTGGACTAAATTTCAAAGATTTTTGTTCCCTTCAGTCACCAATTCATGGGGAAATAGCGTTCAGGCTGAAAACAAAGGAGAATACCATTTAATATGTGTCATGTTTTTCATTTAGTTTGGACAAGTCCTCCAAATTAAACAGGATGGGGAGGACAGTCTCAGCTAGGACTGATGAGACATTTTTAGACCTGATAAAATTGCATCTCTGTGTATTTTAACCTCCATTTCCTCTTGCATCCTGAGTGGTAAACCACTACTTTCCACTTAGGCAACACATTTGACTGCGTGGGTTTGCTTTTGATGTATCGTTGCTCAGCGGCTGCACGAAGCATTAACTTTTGACTCAATGCTATTAGTCTTTTAATCTCCAATCGCTCTTTCATCCTGTGTCATAAGCCACAAGTTTCCACTGAGGCTACAAGTGTTACAGGGTTTCCTGTTGATCAGACATTGCTCAGCGGCTGCATAAAGCACTGATGCAGATCACACTTAGACCTAAGAAGTACAAGAATCACAAATACTTCACTTAATACTCTCAAACAAATAATTGAATATAAAAATCAATCATTACGAGTCTGGATCTGCGAAATACGACAATGAACAGCTGTGTCGTGAAACTATGCATATTTCTGTTCCTTGCAGAGGGTAAGTAATTTTGATTTTACTTTTTCATTAAAATGAAAAGAACACTTTAGAATTACCATCAGTAATACATGGTAAGTTAATAGTTAATTAAACCAGGGTTTTTCTCAGAAAAGTTGGCGGCCGGGCCCTACAGTTTCTGTGATAAAAGAGTCATGGACGGATGTGCGAAATTGAGACGTTAAAAAGCTAAACACAGATTCCATTGGGCCATACATTAAGACTAACTAAGCTAACTGGAGATTTGGAAACATGACTATGTCTAAGTCTCCAACTGAGCCGACTCACTGTAACTGTAGTTTAAAAAAACATCTGAAAAATCAATATGTAAAAATAATTCCCAGGGACTTAGGCCTTAGTGGTCCTCCAGGCTTGCAATACACTGGGGTAAACCCTCTAAACTGTTAAAAAGAACAATGAAATCAGTGGCGGTTCTACATTGAATTACGTCCTGGGCGAGAACCCCTTCGAGCACCCCACCCCCCAAATAAAAAACAAAAAAAAAGCACACAATTGCAGAATTTTGCAGAATTACTAAATTATAGTGTATATTTATAACTTATACTGTCATATTTTGTCCAGAATTGTGTTCATTGTCTTTTGAAACTGTTGGAGGTGGAGATTGTGCAACTTAAAAAGTGTTTCCTGTTGTAATTGCAATAGTTAAATAATCGGATTCTCTTAGTGTGTTTTTAAAATGTTCTAATGAAGGATTTGTGCAATTGAGAAATATAATTTTCTCTTTCACTTATGTTGTTATAATAATATATATATATATATATATATATATATATATATATATATATATATATATATATATATATATATATAAATGTACCAAAAATACAATCATATATATAAAAAAATGACAACAAGAGCAGAGAGCAACAATAATATTAAATATTAAGAATAATATGCAAATAAAATACAGAATAAATATTCTAAATAGCATAAATCCTTCATCACATAAATGTGAAAACGCACTACAGAGAATCTAATTATTACACTATTGCACTAAGAACAGAAAACACAAACTAAAACTAAAACCTGACCTTTCTGGCCTTCCTTGATGCAAAATCATCAATGATGTTATCGTATGAAATCTGCTCCCCTTGAATGATTGATATTGACGAAAGGGCCAGTGAGCCGTTCCTGGGACATGGTTGACCTCAGGTGTGACTTGATCAACTTTAGTTTTGAAAAGCTCCTCTCTGCTTCAGCCACATTGACTGGCAGAGTAAGTGCAATCCTGAGAGCAGTCCAAAATTTGGGGTAGATCTCCGATAGATCCTTATCATCTCCCTCCCCTTTCCCCTTTCCATTTGGGAGACCAAGCAACATGGGCGCCGATTTATGTTTTCCTCCATGGGTGCTCACGGACGCACGCCCTTGAAAAAAACAATTTGCATTTCAGACGGCCGACATGAACACACATCACGCTATCAACTCGATAATAAAGCCGTAAAGTAGGCTATCTTTCAACTCAGGATAGGATTGGAGATGAAAAGTTTAACTGACACATAACCGTTAAACGCGTTATTAACGGCGTTAACGCAAACCCATTTTAACGGCGTAAATTTTTTTTATCGCGAGATTAACGTTCTTTTTGGCCTAGCAAACTTTGGAGTTTTTTTCACATGCTGTTGCAACAACTAGTAACGTTAGAAAAACCACAACACCACACTGGATCTAGCTAGACCGGAAACAAAACAGGCACGCTGCACACACTTGTTTGGGCTTGCGAGCCAAACAAAGAGTAGTAGGTTAACGGTACGTTTTGAGTGGATGGCGAGCGCGAGATGCCGAAATGGATGCCAATCAGATTCTGAATGGAAAGTTCACTTTTAAAAAATTGCCAAATGGTTCCATTGACAAGACCAAAGTGATCTGTGTGTTTTGTCGTTGTGAACTGAGCTATCATCGCAGCACGTCCAGTCTGAAATACCACCTGATGACCAAGCACACAGCTGATGCGAATTCTCCGCCCCCTCGTCAAAGCCAGGTGACAAAAGCACAAAGCAAGCCGATCCACTTTTCCATGTTGATAAGAGCATTAAAATGAGAAAAAAATAATTTGACAAAAATTCTGGACAATCT
The DNA here is from genome assembly GCF_008315115.2 of Sander lucioperca. Taxonomy (NCBI): domain Eukaryota; kingdom Metazoa; phylum Chordata; class Actinopteri; order Perciformes; family Percidae; genus Sander; species Sander lucioperca. The sequence continues at coordinate 18,356,985 of NC_050178.1, read as the reverse complement.
CTGGACATTTAGAATAGATACAATTGTGAGATTAATTGCGATTAATTGCGAGTTAACTATGACATTAATGCGATTAATCACGATTAAATATTTTAATCGTTTGACAGCACTAGTATAAAGGCTTGAGGCCTACCTACACGCTATTGTATGCTCAGTAATATATAATATGCAACTACATTTTGTACAACATATGTGGGGGGTCCCTGCTCCATCTCTATTTCAGCTAAGGGGTCCTTGGCTTAAAAAAACATTGAAGCATTGACCCCAGATGTAAAAGATTTAATGGGGCCATAATAATGTTACTTGATGAGTTGAAAAAAGAGGTTGCACTTCAACTCTGGAGATTTTCTGGGTAGTGCTAAACCCAAAATCAAATAGGCCTGTTCCAAAAAGTGAAGAAAAGGTAGCACATCTTAAGTTAAGCAGGACAAAGTACTGTCATTTCACATATTTCATTAGGCTCATATAAAAATAAATCAATAAAAATAAATCAATGCTGACGCATTTCGGCACAAAGCCTTCTTCAGAGCAATTCTTTTGTTACTTGATGCTTTATAAACCACTTATTAACCATTAACTAATTATTATAAGCATCAGTTAAAACTTTAAAATAGCCATCCAAATAAAATGGTTATTTGGTTTGGTTTACATGGTTTACAAAACAAGTATTAACCTTCCACAACTGAGGGGCCCGAGCAGAAAAGGCCTTTAGTTTTCAGGTAGATAGAGGATCTCAGGTTAGGTTTAGGCTCAGACGAGGTGGGAAGATCAGCTATATATTTAGAAGCTAACCCCGTACGAGCATTAAAAGTGATCATTACAATTTAAAATCCACTCTAAAATGGACTGGAAGCCAATGAAGTGATTTTAAAATCGGAGTTATGTGTTCTCTTCTGTCATGAGTCTGGCTGTGACATTTTGAATGTTTACTGAGTTTTTTTTTGTGAGAGGCATGAGAAAAGGGCATTGCAGTAATCTAACCTAAATCTAAGTGGTTTATAAATATCTTTATTAATCAAAGTTGAATTCACTTTCAATTTACCGTTTATTCATCATGGTAATTATAAAGTGTTACAGGTAACGGCTATTTTTTATGCTGTGTGTTTAAAAGAAATATCTAATTGTATGTAGCACTTTGCAAAAACGGCCATATGCTTTAAGATCTGGGACAGGAAACAAAAAGCCAAAGCCATAATATAGAGCTTGAAAACGGATGCACATTGAAAAATGTACAGCGAGCTGCAGCAGTAATGTTGTGGACAGTGTTGGCAGCGTGGCGACTTTCTCGCTAGATTTAGCAACTTTTCAGACCCTCAGCGACTTATAAATACATTAAAATATATTTAAGTATAGCGGAGACGAGACGGCGGAATGGGAGCATGTCTTACAGGTCTCATAATACATACATGAATGGGAGTGGATGGCTAGCAGAAACAAAGCCCCTTGAGCAGAAATGGATAAAGAAAATGGTCTTTTGAATGGCAAGTTGAGTTTCAAAGCCCTTCCAGATGGTTCTCTCCACAAGACTAAATTTATTTGCATGTAATGTCGATGTGAACTCAGTTATCACCGCAGTACATCCAGTCTCAAACAGCACTTGAGCACTGAAAACAATATCCCTTTTGAAGTACATTTAAAACAGATTAAAAAAATGTGTGATTGATCTTGAGTTAACTATGTACAATCATGCAATTAATTGCGATTAAATATTTTAATCGACTGACAGCCCTGTAATTTACACACGTCTACAATCAGTTACAGTCATTCCACTTTGGACTCGTTAACCCAGAGCATTAATATGGTATCATTTCTTGTGTGCTATTTTCTTCTATCCAACTAAGGAGCTGCCGATGAACAATTTTCTTGTTGTTCACAATAGAGGTGTTTTAATTCTCTCTTTAATATTTCCCTGCCTTGCCACGTTCAGCATCCAACTACTGTCGGACGACTCAAACCTAAAGGCTACATCAAGAACCATTGCCTTGTGATGATCCTCTTTTCTCTCCTAACTTCCCACCCCTCTGTCTTCAGTAAAACTAAATTCTTCAACCTTCTTGAGCTGTTTTGAGCAGTTTCTGTCATTCTCTATTAGATAGATGCCACATACAGTATAGTTTACGAGTACATTTTCATTGGTAAGCAAGAATAGAGAAAGACAGAAACTATTCCAGCGGTGGCAGCTGCTCAAGAAGTCTGAAGAAGAAGTCCGACTGTAATGTGAGAATTTAGATTGACTAAAGCCAGAGCGGTGGGAAGTAATGAGAGAAAAGAGGATCATCACAAGGAAATGATTCTTGATGTAGCCATTAGGTTTAAGGCCATTATCAGCTTTGAATGATCATTCTTGAATGTGTCTATGCTGATGCCTTCGGATTTGTCAAACTCTAACTCTGTGGACTCATTATGGCACTTAGGTTCCACTTTACAATTTTGTGTCTGAGCCTATTTTCTCTCACTGAACAAGTTTACATAACTTTGATACTTGTGAGGATTGGATTGCCTTTCAAGAATTCACTTTCATGCTTTATTTTTTAATGATATAACCCCATGACCATGTGCTGCCAGTTTGATCACGCCTATTCAGCCGTCTTGCCAACTGGCGCAGCAGACACAATCTGTGAAAAATGGATATCTCTGTCACACTCCTCCAACACCAAAATTGTTGATCATACCATGATAAACGTAAATGATTCTCGGTAATGCATGGGAACTTAGAATTTCTGACATCTCAGAAGGTTCCAGTGTGGCTTTGGAGATTGTCTCAGTCACGTCTTTGATTATCGCTCTGATCAGCTGTTTGAACACACAGCACTTGTGGTGGCCCTGTAGAAGAAAATGAATTCAGTCTCATTCTAATATTCTATCTCCTGTTCACTGATCCAGCTACTGCTGTTCTGTATGACATTTAACTGTGCTGAAACTATTTTTCCTGATCAAACTTTTAGTGTTTCCCGATTTAATTAAGTCTTTTTGCCTTTTTCTAGCTTAGTGTGAAGAGGAAGCATTTGCGTTAACATGCAAAGCAGTAACCAGTTGGTTAAGTGAATAACCAGATTATGCCAGTTCTCCCCATATGTGCAACATGTGCGGGGTAGAATGGGAAGAGTGACAGGTGTATCTCTGCCTCTGGTACAGTAGGTGGTGCTCTGCCAACGTACAACTGGTCTTTTTCTTCCGGTTGACCTCTGTCAAAATCAACAACAACTTGGAAAGCGAGGAGAACAGGGACGACTTTTGGGGTCTTCTTCATTGTAGGCTACTTGCCTTATGGTAGGGTGACCAGATTTCCCGGAAGTAAAACTGGGACACTTTGCGCGTGACCGTAGTGCTCGTGCACGCACATGCTTTTTAACGTGAACATGTGCCAGCCCAGGTCAGACATAGACACAGACAGAGCACACATAGGTCAACTGCTCACAACATAATGGGGTATCTCAGTTAATATTCATGAATGTTCTTGGTATGTAGCCTACATATCTAAGAAATAATATTAAAAGACTTTGAGTGAGTTTCGTGTGGGACCAACTTTATTTTTCAGAATTAAAGCATTCTTTTGGAAAATGCACCCACTGAACTTGTGAAAAACTTTGTGAAAAGGTATTTTTCATTGCATGGCACTAAACAAATTATTTGGAACTGCTGCCACAGGCTTGAACTAAAGTTATGGTAACACTTTACGGTAAGGGTACATGAATTATGAATTCATACATGAATTAATTCATGATTAGTGCATTACTTCATTCCTTTATATCTTATGAATCATCAGGAATTGACATGAGTTCATAGCCTCTCATTCATGACCTCATGCATGAACAACACATCAAGTAAAGCATTAGGTAAGGTGGCTACATCATTATGCACAAGTTGTGTTCCAATCAGAATATGTTAATTCATGTAGGCCTACCCTTACTGTAAAGTGTTACCAGTATAATTCTAACCAACAACACACACACACACACACACACACACACACACACACACACACACAAATGTAATCTCATTTGATAGAGCAGATAGCTTCCCTATTGGAAACATTCATTCTGTATACAGTATTTGTTAGAGTAGTGAATTTGCTCAAGAATCAATTTGTTGGCTGAAAGCCTACTGTGAAATTGCGCTTAGGTTTCAGCAAAATTGGCCCGTGTGATGAGTAGCGTCTTTAAGGTGGGAATGGTCATACGGTTCCTCTCTTCATTCCATGTGTTGTTGCGAAAAGATCCGCTCAACGGGAGCATTTGTGCCCGGTAGACACATGGCGAACTGACAAAGGAGACCTACATTTTTGAACGGAATCTCCCTGCTTTTGAAATGCGCGAACATTTCCACCCAGCGCTCGTCCGCTGACTTTCCAGCGGACCTAGATGGACTGGTTAAAACGAGACAGATAATAAGAGGCATTGCGACAATGTTTACAAATATACATTGTAACGCTGGCTGCACAGATTATGCAGACGCAAACCGCTACGATTGACACACACACACACACACACACACACACACACACACACACACACACACACACACACACACATTGTTAAAATCATAAGCTGGACGCTTTATTAGTCTTTCTACATGGGTTTAGTTAATGATCAGGCTATAATAAGACCACGTTGGCTATGTAATCGCTGACAACGGGGACAATTTCATAGTGGTTGGTGTAAACCGGGACATTTTAGCGTCCCGACAGGCTTTTGTCGGGACTCGGGACACGCAACTCAGAATCGGGACTGTCCCGGTCAATACATGCAGCTTAAAAACCCCATTGTATTTGGGTTAAGGCAATACCACGGTCTCTCAAACACCATGTAAACACTGCATTGGTTTTTGACCCGAAAATAAAAGAGAGCAGTTGGAAACAACGGTGCCAAAAACACCAGCAACAACACAAGCTTTAAACCTTTAAACCCACTGAGGACTTCACCATGGCAAGTACTATCATTAAGACCCATTTCTGGGACCATGAGTAATCCATGTTCTCAACGCTTTCCAAGGTGTTGTGATTTCGACAAAAGTCAACCAGAAGAAAAATGCTTATTCTAGTTGTGTGTTGGTAGAGCGCCACCTACTGCACTGGACGTAAAGTCACTCCCATCATTCTTCCCACTCTTCCCAGCTCATGTATACTGAGAGAAATGGCATAAGCCAATTATTCACTTAACCAGGGGGGGGGGAAAGAGAGAGAGAGAGCGAGAGAGAGAGAGAGAGAGAGAGAGAGAGACTCTCTCTTTTTTTCCCACAGCTCTTAGGGCTTTCCCATTGTACCAAAACCCATCGTAAATAAATAAAGTTAAACATACCATGTCTTTTGCATGTTAAAGATGTAATAATCTTGTTATGGTCTGTAAACAGAGTCAGTAATCTTGTCATCCTCCTGCATCTGATATAGAATGGAAACTTTCAAGTGCTCAGACGTCATGCTTTGCATATCAGCTACAAGGTAGTGCACTCAGAGAGAGAGAGAGAGAGAGAGAGAGAGAGAAGCAGTACCTGAGCTGTCGGTACAAAATAAAAGTAAAGTGGGAATGTAAGACAAAATGAAAGACAAAAACAAACGATATCAAACGCACAGAACCAGAGACTGCTATACAAATAATATAGATTTTATTAACATACAATATATAGCCACTACAGAAACCATCAAAAACCCAATAAGCAGACAAAAAAATAGAAACAGGGTGGGGCTAAACTGCACTATCAGAGGGACACGTGTAGAGTTAAGCTCCAACAAAAGAATTTGTCACAAAATATGAAGGCAATTTATAGACACACAAACCAATTCACACAGTTCTACACACTCAAACTGTCTATTGACAACACACTAAGGTAGCTTAAACCATAAAAAGACATGCATGCAAGATGGCTCCTCTACCAGCCAGTCCCCCCTCTAACACAGCAGAAACCCCACACAAAAAACAATTCAAAACAGCCCATAGAGTAGGTTAGTTAAAGGCTAAAACTGGGGGAAACAGTGGTTGGCTCATTTTGCAGTGTCTTTGTTTAAAACTAGAAAAACACAGGCTATAGAAGAAAATTTCACAAAAACTTTTGCAAAACATGCAATAAAATAAGATAAATATACTTATCAAAGATAGAATAGTCTCTTTACACTTGGAGGTGACTGGAAAGTACATTTATAAAAAAAAATATATAGATATAGATATCTTTTTATTTTATGCTGAGGGGAGGGTCATCCAACATTTTTTAGTCTGGGTGGGGGGGTCACCCAACTTTTTTATTCATGAAAAGAGCAAAATTTCAAAGGGGCTTGTTTGGTGCATATTTATCCATGTAGCTCTCAGTCTCGGCCCCCTAGCAGATGGTCTGACCGCATACGCGGAGTTTGCTGGGGGGGGCAGGAGGAGCACTGCCCCCTGGTGGCTCAAACGGGTAATTGCATTGTTTTAAAAATGAGTGGAATAATTACATCTGGCATGACCAGATATTAAATAAATATCTTAAATAACACAAAACAACTAAATGGTGATACATTTGATTTCATATACTGCTTTGTTAAAAAAATATTACCTGGCTGACGACGGGAGCAGCAGGACGCAAAAAAACGAAAATTACTGTTGCACTAGTCTGGACATCTTGCCGTGCCAACCTTGCAATAAAGGTTTCCTAAATGCCATGTATATAAATGTGATGTCAGCTTACTAATTGATTGCAGGTTTTGTGTAGATTTGGACTTTTATACGTTTATTCCACTTTGTTTAAACGGCGAAGTGGACAGGCCTCGTATGTGACGCTCATATCGGCCTTGCTGGATACACCGTGTCATTTACCTTTTTGTGGATCTTTTTTTCGTGTCATTGGATTACGGCAAAATGCGGATCTTTTTTCTCAACGTGTCTTAACGTTTTATGGTGAGTTTGGAGAGGCATCTCAACAGACTGTAGGTCCAACACTGATTGTTCACTGTTACATTTTAGTTGAATTTAAGCGTCTGTCTATTGCGTTCCAAAACAGCCGTGCCGCGATTGGATTTCATAAGGGCGAATTGTTACAATGTAACTTAAAATCTGCTTTAAAAATAAACATATATGTTTTGGAATATAATGTTCAGCCTCGGCAGCTTTACCTATGTGCTAAAATATACAATGACGATAGTGACAAGTCCATAGCAACCAGTGTTGAATTGGTAAGCCTATATCCCAGTGTCCTTTGCTGAATGGACTCAATGTTTTATTGTTTTATTTCATGTGAATATTAGTTTACTAGAGGAGTAACTTAGTATTTGAAGTAATGCAGTAATGCATGAAGTGTGCATTTAGTTTCCAGTGTTTATTGTGTTTCCACAACAATGTTAGTGAGTAAATCTACTGAAATGGCCACCACACCATAACAGAGGAGTGTGATGTGTAAGATGAGGATGCAGAGGTTAACTCCTGTATGTCATGGCTGTAAAAATTAAATGGTATCTGTACTTCTTTGCTAAGTGCAAATGTGCACGCAAGGGGAGGGTTATTCCTCTTTTTCAAGTCATTTTGGAGGGTCATAGGAGAATTATTACTGACGAGGGGAGGGTCACGTCTTTTTAGGTTAGAGGCCACAAAATTCCTCCAGTGGTCCCTTAATTAAATAACAAACAGTCCCTAATGTTAATATTACATAAAAGATCTTATTAACCCGCTTAAGAACATCTCCATTTGGCATGAGCGTACCTTATTTCTTGGCTGATGTGCCTGAGCAATCACTCAAATTGTTTGTCCCTCACCCAACATGAGGAATCTAACAAAGAACAGGTTTTATCATTTAACAAATCTTTAATATGGTGGGAAAAAAAATACTTGCTGACTAAACAGTTCAATGTTCACTAAAATTATGCTTTAAAATACATTTTATATCAGGAAAAGGGCCTACCCCATCAAACACCAAACAAAGGCGGGCCTCGGCTGCTTTCTCAGGAGTATCTTAGGGGGTTTTCACACCTGCCTCATTTAGTTCTGTTGAATCTTACTAGAGTTGGTTTCCCCCCTTGGTGCGGTTCGTTTGGGCAGCTTGTAAATGCAGCAATTGCACTCGGATGCGCACCAAAAGCGTACACTTTCAAAAGAACTCTGGAGCGGTTTGTTTGTGGTGAGAACGTGATCCGACCTCGAACTGACGCAACTACTAGGTGTACTGCGCAAGTTTGAGCAAAATAGCTCCTGTAGTCAAGCTCGCCGTCACTCCCATCTTAATGGTTCAATGTTCAAACCAGCCGGAGCTAAAGTTGGAGAAAGAGCAAAGTCTCAGTGAGCAGAGTAGACGTAGTAATGTCGCTCGCGAAACAATGTCTGAAAAATGATTTGCATGAAATTAGCTGGTTTGACCATGGAGATGCAAGAAATACGCAATAGTCCCTCCTGTCTTTACTTTCTTGCTCCCGGCCCAGACACATCTGACCCATATGCAGAGTGAACGTTCTTGCGTGATTTGTAATGATTTGAAATGATTTGGTTCGCTTGGATTTTTCTCAGTTTGAAACAAAACCGAACCAAGGGGAAATCACTCCAAGTTTACCAACTCATCAATTGATTCGGACCAGAGCAAACAAACTACAGGTGCGAAAACGCCCTTAGTGCAGGAAGAAATGCCCAAGCAAGCTCTCCACCCCCGTTTAAACTCTGCCTCTTGTCTGAGTCCTAGTGCTATGGCTTCCTCTTTCCTTCCCTCCCACACATTTGTGCAGGACATTGAAGTTGATCATCATCATATCATCTGTTGCTACAACAGTAATATCTGTTTTGTCATTCCAGGTACTCTGGGAGCAGAGATGACCATCAATGTGAGCACTAGTGCTTCAGTTACGTTTGTATGTTCCAAATATGAGCACTTAATAAAGTGTTCCTGCCCTTCATACCTTAAGGATTGCCACATATGTATGGAAAGGACAGATCTGAGATTTCCTTCTACAATCAATAATCTTGAGAAATATTTCGAGTTATCTGGACTCGAGCACAGTAACTCAGGACTGTATGCGTGCTACGACTGGAAAATTGGGCAAAAGTACAGATTAAATGTGTTGAAAGGTAAGTCAATTTGTTAGATAGCTATTTTTGCACCGTTAGCACAGATGTTTTTGTGATTTTGTTTGTAAGACTGAAGTTGTTTGAGCACTATGGAAAAGGTTTGTGCCACATATAAAAAATGTATTTAAATTCTTCATGGATATATTCAAATCATACCAGACATGAAGAATACGGATTCACACTTTCCTGTCTGCAACTATATTCATTAGGAGTCTTTAATGTTTTTTAAACCAAGTACCCCATAGCTGAAAGAGAGACAGATCAGGAACCCCCTACTATATATATATTGTATTAAATGAAGTTGCATATCAAACTGGGTCTACAATAACGTGTAGGGTGGCCTTAAGCCTTTATACATACATTTAATGCATAGAATACTAAGCTATAAAAACAATATTTGTTGGCATGATTTTATGAATCATGTTTTAGTGTTAAACATACAGTGAATCCTTACGATTAAAGTTTTAGTGCGTAACTTTTTGATATTAACGAATGTCGGTTACAAAACTTTTAACTGTATCTGTGGATGGCTACGTGGTTGACTATCTTACCTATAGGCTAGTAAACCATCATTAATGTTTTTTTTTTCAACAAATAGGCTGATTTATATTTGCTAATAATATGTTGGATTCATGTTAAGAAATTTAAGTTTTTTTTAAAAACGAGTGCCCCCCTGCAGTAACAGTAACTGTGAGGACCCCTAGGGGTCCCGAACCCGAATTGTTGTGTATACGTTTTTGTACGATCTCATACGAACCTGTTCACGAGAATGCTTTGAATTAATTAACTCAAAAAACTTGTAAACAATACAATCAAATGCTACAAAAATGTATTATTATGATATCCTCTCATTTGTAAAAAGGTGTTATTTTTGTGAAATTAAGCTTTCCACTACATTGATTGTCATACAGTATACTTCTATTGTATTTATGAAATACTGAAAACAACCTAGTACACCTTTTCCCCAACCCGCTCAATCCCATACATCATCAGCAAAGTTTCCACAGATTATAAATAAAGCACTACACTTTTCATTGAAGCTCAATAACCTGACCGATGTAAACTCGGTCTCTCTCTACTGTGAACTCTGTTTGCGCATATTAGTGACACCAAAGTAAAAGTTACTAAATGGATTGCATCAGTCGAACTGTGCTCAGAGCCCACTAATTGTTTTTGTTGTTGATTTTGTCAGATCAAGACCAAACTGTTGTGATTGGGACTGTGGGACAATCAATAGTTCTATCAAGCAGCAATAAACTGGACATCATGGCCGCCTCGGAGAAACACTGGTGCCGCTTGGACAATGCAAATGTCTGTCAGCCAAACACGGTCATGGGTCCTGAAAATGGACCCAGAGGGGATTTCCAGATCCTGGACACTGACAGCTCCTTCTCTCTGGAGAAACGCAACGTAACACACAACGATACAGGATCCTACAGATTGACACTGATTTTTCCAAATCAGACAAAGGTCTATGTAGTGAAACTCCAGGTTACAGACAAAGACAATAATTTGCAGATCATACATGTTCCAGATAACCCCAAGCTTGAGATCACATGCCAGTATTCCCAGGAGTTGCAAAATTTTTCGAAATCTTGGCTATGTGACAATTCAGAGTGTCCCGACACAGTGAGGAGTGTAGAAGATAGATTCAAGTCCGCCCTAGTGTTGACTCTTGATCATGCGCCTTGCTCAAAAATTAAACAGTTCATGTGTGTGGCAAAGACTTCAGGGAGCCATAAGAATTCCAATGTTTATTTAAAACATTATAGGCCAAGTCCTATTTTATCAGTAGATATATTTCATATAAGAAACAAAAGACTGAAGGTACCTATGTACAGTCTGCTTAAACTCAGTTGTTATGAAGTTGCCAGGGATTGGCTTGATTACAGATATTATGGCGAACGTTCACGGCATGACAAACCTTTTTTGTGTAGAGTGAGTGCCTACCAAAAGTGTATCATTGTGACGGAGAATATAATAGAATATAATGAAGCAGCCATATTACAAATGTGTATCACGCCAAACAATGATGAAACAACATATCGCTGCACGTCCAGCTCCCGGACTTCAGATGTTACACTTGCTGTTGTGGGTATGTACAGTACAATATTTACATACACTTTTTACCTTTATTTTTTCCCCAAAGAAATATAAGGCATATCTGTTCTTCTTGTCATGACATTTGTGATAGATGACACTTTGTGACAAAATTGAAGGTCAAAACTAAGTTTAATGTAAACTAGGAAGACAAACTGGGGCAAAATGCAATGACTTAATTGGAAGTGAAAACAATATAAAGAAAAATATCAAATGAATTCCAAGTCAGGGTTCAACTGAAAAAGAATTAGATTAGGGCTGTCAGCATTACAGCGATGAGATTAAAGACAGAGCATATAACGCGTTATAATTGTGTTCATTACTTTAATCGTGTGCACCAAAGATTCTTTATTTTACACAGTCACTGGTGCTATTACCAAATAATCTTTGCTACAAAGAATTGCTATGTTCTAGAATCTTTAGCAGCTACTATTTTGACCCTTTGAGGCACCTTTACTTGTTGTCAAGCTGCCACAGACACGTTCTACCTCCTGCTGCAGCCATGGAGATGAACAGCAAAGTTCTAAATGGCGCGTTTTATTTTAAAAAAACTCCCAGATGGCTCTGTTGACAAGTCAAAAGCAATATGCACCTTGGGTGAAATGGAACTAAAATATCACCGAAGCACTTCAAGTTTAACTACCATCTACGAGCTAAGCATGCAGCTAGTACAGCTAATCAGGTTGATGCTAGCAGACTCAGTCAAAGCACTATTTTGGAGAGTGCAAGTCGCCACAGACCTGTGGATGAAACCAAATCAAAAGAATTAACTGAAGCGCTTGCGAAATGGGCGGCAACTTATTGCAGACCATTTTGACATCTTGTGCATGCACTTTTGCTGTATAATTTATTTTTACATTTTTCAAAAAGCAAGCTTAAGGCAAGCTATATTTCTGAAGACATTGATAGTGTTACTGTTGTCTTGTTGCACATCTTTTGATTTGAAATAATCAAATAGATCTAAAAGTCAAGTTCATAGTTACTTTCTTTGCATTCATTTGATTCCCAATCAAGATACACTGGTAAGAATTGGTTTACATTGATAATACAGACTCAAAAACAGTTTGACAGCCCTAGAATAGATCAAAAGTTTCAGTTTTAAAAGTCATCTCAATAAGATGGGAAACTGTAAGCATTGGTCATTCATTCAAACACTTATGTGACATGCACTTCTTGGCTTCTTCTTCCTGTGAATGTCCAGTGTCAAAAGTAATGGAGGAAGTAGTGTGACATTTTTCACGCTTAGCACTGCAAAATCTCATAACGAGGAGGTCTGTGTGTAATGGATGAAGTGTGTCTGACTTGGAAACTGGCAACCGCCAGTTTCCAAGGTTTTTTAAGGTTATGGTTACTCTTTCCGTAACCTTAACCTTAAGTTCCTTATCCAAACCCAAACCTTATCCAAACCAAATCATACTGTATGAATTGTTTTGATATGGATTGTTTTGGAAGGCAATGACAAACCGGTTTTGACATTTAGGTATAAGGACTTACAAAGTACAAAACGTACAAAAACATAAACCCATCTCAAACTAGTCCATCAATAGTGTACAATGCTGCACTCCCCAACTACATTGTTAGTTTTTCTTTTCCTTTTTACCTCCAATGCCAATACTTTTAAATTTCTTGCTTTTTATATCAGTGCATGGCAACTAAAGCATGGTTAAGGTTACATAAATGTATTGGTAACTATGGAAAAGAATTAGGGCCAATGTGAAAAATGTATTTGAGTTCTGAGTTTAAAGTCAGAATTCTGAGAAAAAAAAGTCGCACTCTAAGGCCTGCGTCAGGAATAAGTCACTATTTACATTTTAGGGCAATGTTGTTTTTCTACAATGCACTGTATTATCTAGTGAATATGGATTCTCACCACAATTTTAAATTCATACCACAATGCATTGCAAATTTCTGGTACCTAGCAACCAACAAGTAGTGTGAATTCGTGAACATTAATACAGCTCGCAAATTCATCTTTTTGAAAGGTAAGCGGTTGTCAAATAGCTAAATATGTTTTAGCTGGCTCATGCTGGATTGTTGTTTTGGAAGAATAAAGGTGAAATGTGAAACTATCATATGCGAACCATGGATGTATTCTATTAGAGGCAAATTCAGTTTCCACTTGCTGCCATAGCGATGGTAGTGGATGTTTAATTTGTGCGACAGCAAAGACGTTACAAATTGGGCAGAGATTGTGAAATGACCCGTGTAGTGTCCGATAGTGTTTTTGCATTTTGCCGATGAGCTCACTATATTCGTCATCTACATAGAACTCCCCCATACCGTGAACAAGAGGAGTGAATGAATCCGGGCACAGTCCCTGTTTCAGTGGTGGAATGTAACTAAGTACATTTACTCAAGTGCTGTACTTAAGTACAAATGTTGAGGTACTTGTACTTGAGTCTTTTCTTTTCATGCTACTTTCTACTTCTACTCCGCTACATTTCAGAGAGAAATATTGTACTTTTTACTCCGCTACATTAATCTGACAGCTTTAGTTACTAGTTACTTTACAGATTAAGATTTTTTCACATAAAACACAGTTTATAAAAAAATTATGTTTTATTATAAATTAAACTACACAATAATATATAGGCTTGCAAGTCCAGCTGAAGTGATTAGCCGATTTAACACTCAGTTGACTGTTTGGATCATTTCCACTTTCTAAAATGTGAGGATTTTTCTGCATTGAGTACTTTTAATTTTAATGCTTTGGTACATTTTCCTGATTTTACTTTTTATTTTTTTGTTTTGTTTATTTCGATCACATTGATTCACAACATCACATACATAACATAAATTGTAAAAAACTATAACAAAGTGTCACCTTAATTCACAGTGTCATCTTAACTAGTTTCTAATCAATACTGACCGAAAAGGTGTAGGTTGAAGCATTTGCTTAGTACACTTACCCTTTTTACATTGTATTTTATTTATATTTTGTTCTTAGGTCCCTCAGAATCTTATCAGTCTCATTAAATGTATTGATATGAATTTCTGTATGTTATATACATATTAACACACATGCTACGTGCAGAAGATATGAAACAAAACAAAACATTGCCATACGCATTGCCATACATGTGGCCCTAATCTGCTTCCACAGTTAGTTTACAAAATGAGAAATGTTTTTACAAGTCTGTGCAGGACACAAGCTCTGGTTTTGGACCCCATGAAGACTAGCTGGTCGTCTAAGCGTCAGCTAATGGTGATCCTTATAATAAATACAAATGGTCTTTTGCATGGAAGTCAGAGCTCAATGGTGTTTTAAGCCTCCAACGTTGCCTTCCAGGCAGCTAACCCTAACCTTAACCCTAAACATAACCATTGCTGCGCACCCTGGAAGGCGACATTGGGGGCTTAAAACACCAAACACCGAAGTCAGACATGCTCCACACCCTTTCACTACCCCCACCTCACAGCCTTACTTCCTGCCTTGACGCATGACGGGCACACTACTTCCTGCACTGCTACTGCACGTTGGCATTGGACGTGTACATTGTGTTCACATGATATGAAATGTATGACATAAAATGTCTATCATTGTCAAAATACAGGGAGGTCAAGTTGCTGGCAAACCACCCACTGTTTGATCTTCCCTTACTATACCACACTAAAGGAACATGGCAGACTAAGATGTATTCTGTGTACAGTGACATCTCATTGTACTCTCCATTTTACAGAACCTTCTCCTAATTCACCATACATTCCACCTTGGAGGCCTGTCCCACCAAACGGTATACCAAGGTTGTATTGCTTGTTATTTAATCATTTCATACATTAGATATATCATTTTTTAGTATACTAGTATTTATTGCAGTCAGTGTAAATGTGAAGCTTCCTGATGGTAAATATTCCTGTCTTCTTGATCCAACAGGAACCAGGGACCCAATATAGGCATCTTAATAGTAGTGATCTGCATAGTCCTTATCATCAGCATTGTGTTAGTTACTGCCACCAAATGCAACAGTAAGTACCAACCCATATTTATAGAAACTATTATTTATAATCAATAATAAGAATTGAGATTGTTACAACAATACAATTGTAACAACAATCTTTGAAACGTCCAGTATTGAGCGACAACATTGTGCAACTGCAAACCGGGCTGCAATGTAACCCTATAGAGCAAATGTGCATCGTCATTTCCGTCCACTAAAAGTGCTGTTTTTGCCGCTGACAGGCTCAGATTATTATTCTATATATGGAAAGGATCCCTACAGAGATAGACCTTTTTGTTAAACAGTAAGATCATTTTTGTTTAACATGAAAGAGCCCTAAAATGCCAAACTCACCAGACTCCATGGACCAACGTTCACAAGTGGACCAATTTTCAAAAAGTGCAGTATTCTCAGCAGTTATGTTATGCTGAGGAAACACAATGGCTACCCTTGATCAGCAACATTTGTGAGCCTCTGATGCGTTATGATTCTCTTTTTGGCAGTGATACAAACTGTTTGCTGATTACACTTTATGGCTGTATTGCATTTTAAATATTCCTTACCTTGAGTAAGAACTAACTATAGTTTAATGTGTTAGGTCAAAAACTCAAGAGGTTGTTTGAAAGGAGAACACCACTGGCAGCAGTTGACATCCACGCAAATATGTACGCTAACGCAATTGCCCAATACCACAATCAGCGATGTGATGTGCCCCCACCTGATAAACAGGGCGAAGGTATGAACGATTTCTCTTATTTAACATTATGTATCAAACTGTTTTGTACAGTTGAATATTACAGCTATACTAATCAACATTTTGTATATTAACAATGGATCAGGTGTGTATGGTCAACGCATTCTCATGAACACGTTCATATGATATCGTAGAAAAACTTATGCATACCAATAATACATCAGCAGTGGTGGACTGTAACTAAGTACATTTGCTCAAGTAATGTACTTAAGTACAAATTTTGAGGTACTTGTACTTGAGTCTTTTCTTTTCATGCCACTCTCTACTTCTACTCCACTACATTTCAGAGAGAAAACTTGAACTTTTTACTTCACTATATTCATCTGACAGCTTTAGTTACTAGTTACTTTACAAATTAAGATTTTTGCACACAAAATACATGTAGTTTATGAAATCTGATGTTTTATTATAAATGAAACTACTCAACAATATACAGGCCTGCAAGTCCAGCTGAAATGCTGTTTAATAGACCATTAAACACACAACTGGTTGGATCGTTTCCAGTTTCTAAAATGTAAGGATTTTTCTGAATTGAGTAATTTTACTTCTAATACTTTAATTAGATATATTTTACAAGGAGATGTTTTTATTTAATATAGGCTATTTATTTCATATAATTTTTCTTTTACATGTGTTGCAGCTGTATGTTTTCGGACAGGGATGAAAACCCTGTCTTTGCAATTTATTTTTTATAACAGCCTGTTTTAATGAAAGTGCCTGTGATATCACATATTTGACTTACAACTGAACATTTAGCCCACTTTGTAGAAAATATCGAGATACATATCGTGTATTGCCCTTCAGCCGAAAAATACGGTGACATGATTTTTGGTCCATATCATACAGCCCTAGTTTGTTGAAGGGATTGACACACTGGCGTCTGGGCAGGCAGACTAAAACACATAAGGAACACTAACCAGTGTCAACATTGTCTGAAAGACAAATCAAAAATTGTAAGGATATTTTCAGTCACCAACATTAGCTTGGAGCTCCTATGCTCAGCTGTCTGCATACAAGTTTCAGTTGCCTGTTTTTTCAGAGTCCAGACACTGAATTTCAAACTGTGGACAGATGTAGTGTTGTTGTGGATTTTACAGAGTTTAACAATAACTCATTTGAGCCAGAGATGGAGAATGATGCTGTCTGTCTTTATAGGGGACGACAAGGAGATCTCAAGTAGCTCAGATGATGCGGTGAGTCATACAGTACAACAGGAAATAATGCATGAAAGATGGAGTGCATTGTTTTCAGGTTCTCTGCAATGTTTTAGCTCTCTTCTACATAGAAAAAACACCCTGACTTGATAGTTTTCTCAAATATTTATGGACAGTATTTCCCTATTTACGTGCTGGTTTACAATTACAATTAATTTTGCCACAATACAGATTTTAGTTTGTTCCGTGTTTTATCCCCAACTCAAATATATGTACGGCCATAGAGTAGTAAATACATTAGAAAATATTAACATTTAAGAAGATGGAATCAGAGAATTTTCACCTTTTTTCATTAAAAATGACCCAATTAATTTATTATCAACATAGTTGCCAGTTAATTTATTAGTTGACAAATATTTGATTCATTTTTGCAGCTCTAGTCTGTCTAGTCTTTGCACAAGTGACATTTTACATGGCAGTGAGGATTTCCCTCGTTTGTGTCTGCTTCATATTTTAGTGACTGCTGTGTAAAAGTTATGATCATAAATGGGGCTAAATATGACACAAAGTATCAATTCTGTTGATCAGAATGCATATTCATAATCAGCTTGTCTTATTAACTTTGCAGTGTAGTTCCTTCTCATTGCTGACTTTACCTTGTTTCCCAGTTTGAGGAGTTGCCTGTTCGCCAAAAGAGCTACTCCACAAAGAAGGAAACCGACTACGTCAGGATTAAACCTGGAGGAGCAACTCGGTCTCTGGATGCCAGTGCTTTGCTTAAGGACAGCAATGTGTATGGTTTGGGTAGAAAAGGTGAGGTGGGATACACAGCAAGACAAAGACAGACAAAGTGGTGAAAAAACAGGGTGAAGTCGGTGCTCAGAGTAGCTCAGGGTGCAGGGACAACAAGGACGATGACGATGACTATGAAGTCAGCTACACCTGTGTGACCATCAAACCCAAACATTGAGTTAAAGGTGCAATATGTAATATATTTACTGTATTAAATCAAAAAATTACCACAATGTGCCATCAGATATTAAGGAAACATGCTAAGTTGAAATACTATCTTTTCTGACAACAATGCTAATGCCAGTATTTTCTCCTTTTGAAATTTACGTTCCGTGACGGAATGTCTTTTTTTGTTTTGGCCTGTGTGTTGTTATCTACTGCCCATTTTGACAGCCAGGCCAGGCCAGGTTGCCAGATATACCTGTAAAAACGTAAACCCAGCACGCTACAGCTGTAACGTTAGTACAGCCATGAAAGCAGCAAACAAACTAACAGGATCAACGGAGATAGATTCTACCTGACCTAAAAAAAATGGCATGTTTCTAACAGTTGCGTGACCAGAGACGTAACAAACCCCGGGTAAATATTGGAGATGTATTTGAAAGATGGAGAAAGCTTAGAGCCCAAAAGGATGCCGAGTTGGCTAATATCCTCCTGAACAGGTAAGCATTAGCTTCAGGCTAATGTATCACGGCTACAAGGGACAGCATTTTATGTAATTTCAAAATTCATGTATTCACATTGCATTATATTGCTAGAGTACCCGAGTTGGTTAGTCGCAAAAACAACTGAGACACAGCCAGTAAAGTGATCCCAACTGGTGCTGGCAAACGGCGCCATGCTAACACGCGATAACTGCTAACGTTACCGGACGACCAGGCAAGTGGGCCATGGCTTTTTACAACCACCGACAGACTTATGACAGAAACCTCAAGTTTGTCTTCCTAATAATGAAAACATACAACTTAACTTTGGCAAAACAACCGTGTAGCCTGTTCAGCAGCTGTAGCCGACCCACGGGGAGTCATTTTAAGCCAAGAAAGTGTGTCTGTCAGTCACGTAGAGAGGACCGGACTGTGAGTTTGCGGTGCTTTTAGCGGTTGTTGCCTTAATTTTAAGCCGAGAAAGTGTGTCTGTCAGTCAGGTAGAGAGGACGGCGAGATAGTGGTATTTTTAGCAGTTGTTGCCATAATTTTAAGCCGAGAAAGTGTGGCTGTCAGTCAGTTAGAGAGGCCTGCGAGGTCATGTTGTTTTAGCGGTTGTTGCAGTAATTTTAAGCCGAGATAAGGTGGCTGTCAGTCGGGTAAAGAGCTCCGTGTGAGCACGGGCTTTCATGACTGTCAACATAGCCAGCGTCTAACGTTAGCTACTCCGCTGTGCTGTGGAGTAATGTCTGGCTATGTGAGATAACATGGCATTTTCAACATGGCAACCCCCGTGAACTTTGAGTTTGGGGAGGACGGGCCGGGGGGAGATGACTCCCCCAGTATTTTGAATTTGGATTGCAGTAAATATTTTAAACGCTGTCAGTATTACATATTGCACCTTTAAGTAGCTACATGAACTATAGGGTGTTGTCAGTGCAGAATACTTTAACAACATGATGGTGATGATGAGCTGAGATAGTTGCATTATTGTCCCCTAAAACAGAGACATTTGGAAATGTTTTCAGCCACCAACATTAGCTTGGAGCTCCTATGCTCAGCTCTCTGCATAAAAGTTTCAGTTGCCTGTTTTTTCAGTCATGAGACTGAATTTCAAACTGTGGACAGATGCACTTTTGTGAGCCAGAGATGGAGAATGATGCTGTCTGTCTTTATAGGGGATGACAAGGAGATCTCAAGTAGCTCGGATGATGCGGTGAGTCATACAGTACAACAGGAAATAATGCATAAAAGATGGAGTACATTATTTTCAGGTTCTCTGCAATGTTCTTTCTCTTTTACATAAAAAAAACACCCTGACTCTTGATAGTTTTTTCAAATATTTATGGACAGTATTACCCTATTTATGTGCTGTTTTACAATTCATTTTGCCACAATACAGATTTTTGTTTGTTCCTTGTTTTGTCCCCAACTCAAAAATATGTACGGATATAGAGTAGTAAATACATTAGAAAATATTCACATTTAAGAAGCTGGAATCAGAGAATTTTTACCTTTTTTCATAAAAAATGACTCAAACCTATTAATTGATTATCAACATCGTTGCCAGTTAATTTAATAGTTGACAACTATTCAATTCATTTTTGCAACTCTAGTCTGTCTAGTCTTTGCACAAGTGACATTTTACATGGCAGTGAGGATTTCCCTCGTTTGTGTCTGCTTGATATTTTAGTGACTGCTGTGTAAAAGTTATCATCAGAAATGGGGCTAAACATGCCTCAAAGTATCAATTCTGTCAGTCCGTCGGTTAAGTCCTCTTGATCAGAATGCATATTCATAATCAGCTTGTCTTATTAACTTTGCAGTGTAGTTCCTTGTCATTGCTGACTTTCAACTTGTTTCCCAGTTTGAGGAGTTGCCTGTTCGCCAAAAGAGGTCCTCCAGGAAGAAGGAAACCGACTATGTCAGGGTTAAACCTGGAGGAGCAACTCGGTCTCTGGATGCCAATGCTTTGCTAAAGGACAGCAATGTGTATGGTTTGGGTAGAAAAGGTGAGGTGGGATACACCAGCAAGACAAAGACAGACAAAGTGGTGAAAAAACAGGGTGAGGTTGGTGCTCAGAGTAGCTCAGGGCGCAGGGACAACAAGGACGATGACGATGACTATGAAGTCAACTACACCCGTGTGACCATCAAACCCAAACACTGACTCAAGTAGCTACATGAACTGTAGGGTGTTGATAAGTTGAGATAATTGAATTATTGTTCGATTGAAATTTCAAGCTTTCTAAACAGGTAGAGCAGGCCTGGCTCTCTTTTTGATGTTGATCCTTAAATCTCCCAGGGACCCTCAACTAGTCACGATGTGCTGTACGCAAATTTGATTTTCCTAGGCTGCATTTACACTACTACGTTTTGGTTTAAAAACAAATATCTTTTGCTACGTTTACGCCTCACATCCACAGTACTCCGGTGTTTCTGATCCCCTAAAATGGAGACATTTGGAAACACCGCTGCCCCCGTTTTGGTTTGAAAACTCTGGGGTTGGTTGTAGTCTGGACGAGCACAGACGGAGACCTTTGGAAACGAGGATGCACGTCAGTCAGTCTTATCGGTTAGGTAGGCTTACATACCTTTCAGTAACAGTTCCACCTTGTTGTCGGTCCAAGCTAAGAAATCCCTGCTCTTACTTTTCACCATTGTTGTTCTTTCTACAAAGTATTTCTACATCCATGATTTTCAACCGCCGAGTAACGTCAGACAACCTGCTTCCAGGTTGTCTGACTCTGGGCTATTAACACCAGCCCGCCAATGCCCGATAATTTCTTTCTCAAAATGACGCTTAAACATTAAAATGTTGTAGTGTAGATGTAGCCCTAGGATGGCCAAGGCATGGCCAGCTACTCTGTCTCTGATTGGCTAGTATTTAATGCCTTTGTTGGTTTGATTGGTAGGCATGAGGATTGAAATTAGTTAAGGTTAGGGTAAGAATACCAGGGTAAACCAATCAGAGGCAGATTAAGGCAGAGTAGGGTTAGGGTTAACCTGGGACATGCCTTTGCCATCCTAGGAAATGCAAATTTGCTCAGTTCTGTTTCCCTCAAAACTTTAGTGAACATCTGCAGCATTTCAAATTGCATTAGTCAGACAGCTAAGCAATCTCAGTAGGACACACATTGAAATCAGGCTCGTACAGAGGAGGGGTAGAGTAAACGCAGTGGGGCAAGGAGGCATTTCACTGGTTCTTTCCAAGCGGACCGCGAGGCAGTGATTGGTGGGCATTTTTACAGGATTACAGCAGCTAAAGATGGATATTTTTCACCCCTTTTTCAGAGCAAAGAAGTTTTTTTTTATTTCTGTCAGGGTGTAAAGACCATTTCAAACACTATATAAAAGAGTGTGTATTGGAAATAATTACTATGCCTGCCTGTAAAAACACTGGGGATTTTGGAGGAAGTCTCTGATCTTGTAGTTTCCCAAACCACTTAATGTTACTAAAGAGACACATTTTAGTACACTTTCAGTATAGTTAAAGTATTAGAGTGACAGCAAAGGCCATAGAGGTCTCAGTATGCTCTGATACAGGTCTGCTTTTTCTCAACTCGTGCATCTCACATCTCCTGATGTCAGCTTGTTCTAGGACGATCAAAGCGCTCTACATCGGAACATTTTCTTTACATAGAAGCATTTATTTGACCACTTACTCTATCTTTGATGTGTTATCTGTCAATCCTTTTGTAATTTAATAATCTATATTATCTATTTCATACATGTTACAGGCTGTACCAGTGTAATGTACTGATTTTTTTAAGATAATTTTTTTGGCTTGTATTGCCTTTATTGATAGGACAGATTAAGTAAGGAAAGTGGGAGAGAGAGGGGGAATACATGCAGCAAAGGGCCGCAGGTTGGAACCAAACCTGCGGCCGCTGTGACAAGGACTGAGCCTCTGTACATGGGGCGCATGCTCAACCAGGTGAGCTAACCAGGTGCCCCAGTGTAATTTACTGTTAGCCTTGTGTATAAAATGTGTTCCACAAAGAGCTATACCATAATTTGTCACTTCTCATACCTTAAGCTTTTGTCTTTTTGTGGATACTGCTTGAATGTAAAGGAACTTTGTAAAAATTGTGAATATTTTTGTTAGAAATATTACTTATGAGCTTTGTTAAAACATAGTTAAAACATAGTTTCAGCCTGGACCCTTAAATCTAAATGACTAATAAAAACTAAACAAAAACCTTTAAAATAAAACATTATGGAAAGGATCCCTACAGAGATAGAGCTTTTTGTTAGAGTAAGATCCCTTTTGTTTAACATGAAACAGCCCCAAAATCATTATTGCCAAACCCACCAGACTCCATTTAAATAAGCAATACTTTAAGCGTGAATAGATCCAGCATATTTTCACATTTTAATAGGTGAATTAAGGGTTTATTTCAAACAAACCAGAGTGGTGATTGTTGGAACAGTAGAAAGATTGACCAAGACGGCTTTTGTGTTAATATTTTTCTTTGAATGAAGTGTGTTTTGCCATGATAAAATTACTGCTTATTTAAATGGAGTCTGGTGATTTTGGTGACTTCTGGGCTGTTTTGTAGGGATACTTTACATAATGGTTTCAGACACTTAGAATAATAATCTGAGCTTGTCAGTGGCAAAAACAGCACTTTTAGTGGACGGAAATTGACGGTGTGCAAGTGCCCATTAATGTTACATTTTAGCATGTTTCGCCGCTTCTCATTAAGAAGACAGGAGGGTAAAGGTCCTTGCACACTGAGTCAGAAATTTTATACGTTTTTTACATTGTGTCAATCACGTTTACACACTGCCTCTGAAACTTTAGTCCCTCATTAAAAAAGAAATAATCAGATGAGTTTCAATTTTTCGGATTTTTGCATTTGTAGCAAGCATTTGCAGAGGTGTTTTGACACGTCAGAGCTACTGCCAGCCTCAAAACAGGATCAATTGGTTTGCGGAAATTAGGTGGTCTTTATTATTTTATGTGGCTCCAGTATTGCTAGCAAAGCATCAAACTGAGCCACTGACAGTAGTCAAAGTAAACTTTGAATGGATGGGGATAATCCCGCAGCTCCTTGGTGGAACTTTCCTTGCTCTCTGCACAATTTTAGGATTGGATTGACCCAATATTTACTATTTTTTTTTTTTCTTTTTAAGAAGAGAGAAGACAACAAAATCATCCTAACTGCTTGAAGTCTCTATTTTGTATTATTTTGCGAAATACTTTGCAAATAGATTCATTCATGAGCATTGGATTCAGTGTGCAAGGTTTCTGTGCGTAAGGTTTTTTTTGGATGACAGATACGAAAAAAACTGCTAAAAAAATTTCTGACTCAGTGTGCAAGGACCTTAAGTCCTGTGAAATTTAGTCGCCTTTTATAAATTACTTTAACCAGACTACGAACTGAATTGTGAACAGCACCTTCTCACCACTATTTTCCCCATTACTCTTTAGTCACACTTAATTATAGAAACAGAGTTCAGACAGAACCTCTACAGATATAGCAATTGGTTCATTCACGAGCGATATACTGTAGGCATGCACCTTTTTTGTTGCTTTAATTTTATTCAGTATCATTCTTTACTATTTTTCTATAACTAATTGTTGTAATTATTTTTAACCTTTCTCTGTTGGTAAAACTGTTTATAATACAATTCACTCTTCTGTGCACTGTAAGTCTGTATTATAAGACATATATATTGTTAAATGTATAATTCTAACTGTTACACTTTGTATGACCTCTCATGTGGCGAGCTGTGTTTTACATGTTTCATTGTTAAAATCACAATAAAAACTTAAAAATGAAATATTACTTATAGCAATTTATTGAACTAAACAAATACACAACATGCACCATAGTTTTTATTAGTTATCATTAAATCATTTGTTTATTTTTTTGAACATTTTTCTTAATTTAATAAAACAACAACATTAACAAGGTCACATGAAACAGTAAATGATTGTAAAATCAGATTGTAAACATTCTGTAGAACTGCAATATTTAAGGTTTTAAGGTAGTGTAGCTTTTAAAGGAACATGGCGACTTATTGGGACTTTAGCTTATTCACCGTAACCCCAAGAGTTAGATAAGTCCATACATACCCTTCTCATCTTCGTGCGTGTCGTAACTCTGTCTGACGCCCCCAGCGCTAGCTAAGCCTAGCACAGATCCTGGAGGTAACCGGTTCCAACTAGCCTACTACTCCCAATAAGTGACAAAATAACGCCAACATGTTCCTATTTACATGTTGTGATTTGTATAGTCACAGGGTGTACAAATAACAAGTGCTGCTAGCAAATCACTCCGCCCAAGCAGCAGAAGTAGCAGTGCTTCGCCTTTCTGAGAATATAGTTCCCAGTTTGTTAGAAGATGGCTGTGCCTCATGTGACCTTGTTATTTGTACACCATGTGACTATACAAATCACAACATGTAAATAGGAACATGTTGGCGTTATTTTGTCACTTATTGGGAGCAGTAGGCTAGTTGGAACCGATTACCTCCAGGATCTGTGCTAGGCTTAGGTAATGCTGGGGGCGTCAGACAGAGTTACAACACGCACGGAGATGAGAAGGGTATGTATGGACTTATCTAACTCTGGGAGTTACTGTGAATAAGCTAAAGTCCCAATAAGTCGCCGTGTTCTTTTAAGCAGCTTATTTGACTGCTTGGTTATTCATTGTAACCTTACACGGTACAAAATACAGCACATTGTAAAAAATACATTCTGCCGACATCTCTCAGTACAGCATGGGTCCGGGTCCCAGCTTTCAAATAATATACGTGTCAGTAAGTAAATTTCTTGGTATTTTTGGGTCTGGGCACAAATGTTTGGACCCGTCTAAACAACATTTCAGTTATGGAGCAGTTACTCATCAGTTCTCCCCCTCTGCCCACCCAGAATCAGTCAAAGGGCATCCAGAACTCTTTTCCCTGCTGCAACGTGTTCTTCTGCTCAGACCATGGAGGAGCTGCTGGGGAAAAACTAACAGAAAAAGAAGAGATTTCATTCAAGTCATTACAATCAGCAATCAATATCTCTGAGGTATTTAAACAAAATATTAGACTATTGAGTGTTAATCTACAGAGCCAAGAACAAAAACATACTGCACTGAGGAAAGGGATATTCACAGCTGACAGCATAAATCCCAAGGCCATGGGGAAGAAAGACCTACAGAGGGAAAGAAAAGAGACTGATGGGAAAGCATTCTTTGCAACATAGCCTACTTTCTGACATTTCAACTTTTGGAGCCCAAATGAGCTTTTGTGCCACCTAAAAATTCCCCTCTGATGAAAACAAAGATGATGAAATATTTTATATTATGTATAAATAAGTCCAACATATTGTTAATTAAAGATTAAACACGGTCACGGTTATTTTACATTTAAGTCATTTAAAAAGGAGTAGTAAAATGAAAAGTAAAATGACAATTTTGTAAGCCAATTACAAATAACTACTATGCATATCCGGTGAAAACATCAAATCAGATGTTAAGCTTGACGGTGGTATGTGGGACTATGTGTGTTGTCACTTTTACAAATTTAGCGGTAGCTGGCGATTGAGAACTATAGCTTGCATGTGTCCCTCAGAGCTAGGTCATTTCGTTGCTCTGATTGGTTGTAGGTCTATTTAATTGTGTCGAGGCATTTTGGTCTGCATCATTAATGCCCCTTGGAAATGGAAAATGAACTGAAAGGTTCCAGACTAATATGCCTTTGCAAATTAGTTTGGCTATGCCAGGCTACCCTAACTGGACTTACCTGAATAGAAGCACAAAGCCATAACTCTCTACCAGCATTCCAATGATTGGCCAACGGCACAGCACCAGAGACACACCTCCCAGGAAAAACAAAGAACCCCGAAACTTTTGTCTTTGGAAGAAGAAGTGGGCTGTCCTTTTGAAGCCGATAATGAATGTCAAACCAGTCAGAAACAGAATCTATACAAAGGCAATCAAACAAACAAAAATCAGAGGAAATATTTAACATATTCTCATACTATGAATAATATTTTATTTTGCTATTTGTCTACTTTCTCCAAACCTATATTTGAACTAGAGTTTAGATTCTCTGCCCGAGCCCGAGCCCGAACTTGACCCGACCAGACCCGCGGGGCCTAATTGGGTGGGGAGAAAGCTATGCCTCTCCAAGCTTCTCCCGTAGCTCTGGGTATATGTCCTGCACTGACTTGAGTGTGAGGTAAACTGTGCTAAATTGTGTCTCCCCCATCTGTAGCACAGTCTTCGATAATTGCGCAACCAGGCCAGATTGTTTAGATATCTCACGAGTCCTTCAGCAGCAGATATGGTCTCTCCTATATCCGGCGTGTTGTCGGCCAGTGCGTCAGCAGGCAAAATGTGGCAAAGGACAGTATTAATTAGGTAATCGAGACAAGAAAGTCTCCTATATGGTTCCAGGGCTTTGATTATGTTGCTGCCTTGATCTGTTACCCACACTATTCGGCTGAGGGAGCTAGGGTCAAGTTTTTTTTTTAACGTTTCTTCATTCGGATCCATTTGCGATCCATTCCATTCTGAATAAACAAACAACACAGTTTACATGCTTCGTCCTTGTTGCATTATTCAATACGATAATTCTAAAGAGATTTCTGTAGTTCAAACAACTCAGAATTGTAGTTGAGAACGTCAGTTATAACAGCCCACATATTAAAAAATTGTCGGGTTTAAATCGGGCTCGGGCTCATAATTACAGTTAATGTGTCGGGCCAGGCCGGGCTTGGACACAACGTGCACGGGCTCGGGTAGGGTCGGGCTTTAATTTGTACTGAATTCTTCATTAAGGCCTTGAGTGCCTAATCGTACAAAACTCTCACTGCATTTAGTTTGTTGTCCGGCAGCTGTTGCTGTTGTATTCACGATTAACTGTTAACTTTTTTGCTGAACTGTAGGAAGATGTCTCTGAGATAACATGTCATTCATGTGTCTTTGAATGTATAAAATACCTTCTGTCTTTAAGGGAATAACCATTGAGACATTTGTTCCTTTGTTTTCTACTGTATGTACTGACTATACAGTATGACTTAGAATAAATACTATCGGCAGCGACGGTACTATATTAACCGCTGAATATTGTATTTTCGAGTTATTGGTCCCCCTAATCATTTGTTCTGTCCATACTGGCGGCGAGGAGACCCTCTCCTATTGCTATTCCAATGTCATGGTGATGGTGGACCAAAGCTAATATGAGGTTTCAGCAGACAGTTAGTCAAATTAAGTGGGTCTTATCTGAAGTTACATTTATATAGTTATTATACAATTTGTTACTGTGCCGCCACTCTGGCTTAACAAGGAAACACAAAGAGGGAGTTTCAAATCAATACACAGATACCCACTTGATTTGACAAATACCCCTTTCAGACAGCGGACGGCAGGTGTTACGCGAGTCTACTCAATGCACATTCGACCCATGTTGGGTGCAGTCATATGAGACAGCTGACACTCTGCTTCTCGCTGTCAGCAGAGACTCAATCCTGCAGTGTTGTTGTCGAAAATCATGGATGTATAAGTTGAAAATACAGAAAATACTTTGGAGAAAGAACTACAATGGCGAGAAAATGTATTTCCCTGGAGCGATGACAAGGTGGAACTGTAACGTACTGTAAAGGTATGAAAGCCTACCTAACCGATAAGACTGACTGACGTGCGTCATGGTTTCCAATGGTCTCCGTTTGTGTCCGTCCAGACTACAAAGACACCCCGGAGTTTTCAAACCAAAACGGGGGCATCAGTATTCCAAACTTCTCCATTTTAGGGGCTCGGAAATGCTTAAGTAGTGTAGACGCCAGGCGCAAATGGAGCAAAATATATTAGTTTAGATACCAAAACGTAATAGTGTAGATGTAGTCTGGGCCACACCTCCTACCTGAGCAGTGCGTGTGCGCTGCAGACCTCTTGCTTTTCATTTTGGTGCCCATGTTTACAGGTTAGAGCAGCCACACTGCATGCGTGAGGGCACCAGTGCATCCTGCCGATTTTCACTATGTGAAAACGATCCGTTCATGGTCATATTGACATCATACCAGCAACATTACACAACTGACACTTTTCATTATAGTTTCAATGTCACACACAATGGTACGTGTTTACATAGGTGTTTTTTGACGGCAGGGATCACCCCGGCTCCCAGCATTGGACGCTTATGGACTTGCCACTAGCAGTTATCAATTTATCTTTAATGACCACTGACGAGCAAAGAAAACAGGCTACACCCTCCTACAACCACGATGGCCACACCTGATTAGACGAACGCTTCACTCAAAATGCAAAACAGACCAACATGGCGGCTTGTTTGGAAACCCTTATTTTACGAAAATAGTTCAACTAAATGTGTTTCTGAAAACATTTTATGTGGGTACAGATTGACAACGGTCAGTTTAAAAGATTTTGGTGAGTTTTTGATAGTGGGCGTTGATTTGCATAAAGTAGCCTGGACCTCAACTTTATGCAAATGAGGAGCGGGCAACTCAAAGCACCGCTTCTCAAAAGTCATTGCAACCCTAGCAGAATGTATTGCCCGGCTGCTGCATAGACAATGAATGGGAA
Source organism: Sander lucioperca (assembly GCF_008315115.2). Lineage (NCBI taxonomy): Eukaryota > Metazoa > Chordata > Actinopteri > Perciformes > Percidae > Sander > Sander lucioperca. Next base: position 18,328,045 of record NC_050178.1, on the reverse strand, counting down.
GCATGGAAATGACACATACCAACACATGTAAGCCAAAGGTTGTAAACTGGTGGTCTTTGAATGTTAATATGAGCCAGTGATGATGTGATGTTGGCACTGAGCAGATGTGTGTGACATGAAAGATTACTCACATTCCCGAAGCCCAGCAACACAGAGTCAAAATACAGCAGCACACCAAAGAGAAGGAAAAATCCACCGAATCCCATCAGACCAATACCAATCTCTGAAAAGAAAAACATACACAAGGGACATAAAGAAAAATGAAAGCAAGACTGTGGTCAGCTCATTTGCACACTTCAATTATTTGCAGGTATTTCATGTGGGGAATATTTTATTAGACATATTATGAAGTCAGTTCTCAATTAAATAAAAGGTTACTTTGAGCCATACAGGTTAATAACGTGTTACTTAATATACAAAAGTCTCTCCATGATTTCAGAGGGCTGTAGAGCTGTTCTAACCTGCAGCCCAGTACAAGATGTCACATACACAGTAGAATGTAGATTAATCTAGAACTGTGATATAGGATAAGGCTGACATAACAATATTTTTCTTATTGCCAACAAATTTCATAAAAAGACCAAAACCAACAAAATGTTAGTCCGTCTCTTGTTTCTGAGTTCCGTAACCTCTCTGCGTTGGCGTGAATCTTAAAAAATGGCTCTTACATACATATTTTCATAAAAAAAAAGAAAGTTCAGTATTTGTTTTAGTTTTTGGACAAGTGAGTGAAAAAAAGAGAAAGAAATTACAAATGAAGTTGTTCTAAATATATAAACTTGCTATTATAACCTTTTTAAGTCTTCACTATAGAATGGTTTTTAGGACTCTAGGGAAAACACAAGCTTTCTTCTTGCATGTTTCATTATATTGAAACGCAATGAATGATGGGTAGTCTGAAACATGGTGTTGCTTGCATTAAGCTGTGATGACTGATTAGATGCAGCTCTGACACGTCATCTGGGGGCCTGCTATTAGCTGATTCAGTGCTTGTAGGTCGACATCTGTCCTTATTTTACAACACATAGGAGTTACTGCAGTCAGGAATCTAGAGTCACACTAAAAGTCACTTTTAGCTTCTTTATACAAAGGTCCCTTAGTCACATGTTTTACTATGATTTTTTGGACACATCAGGCAAAGATCAGCTCCAATCTCAGACCATTTCTTAGAAGTTTTAAACATACCAGCAGTGCTCATTCATTCAACAGTTCCTCGAAGAGATTCTGTGACGCTCACAGATAAGAACCTAACTTGATTAAACTTAAAGTGGATTTACCTCAGTGATAAACTTGTCAAGTACTATACTCTCTTATTATCCTAAAATGCAATGCTTCCACAAACACATCTTTGTATTCTGAAATCAGACCAATGCTCTGTGCACCTCAGAGGTTAACAGCTTCACACTGACACTTTAGAAGAGAGAAACTGTGGAAGGACTTACTCTGGAATTCTGTGACAGCCACCATGGTAATCACTGGTGTCTCCTCTCCCCTTCTACTCAGTGGCTTTGTTTCTCCGTGACTTTCAGGAACAAATGAGTCCGCTCCTTTTCTCAACAGTGACCTTTGTGCGTTGATGTTGTCAGCGTGTGAGGTGAACATTAACCGGAGCAGGCGCACACCGAGCCCCAGTGATGAACACCGGGGATTCTCAGGTAAAAGGTCAACTACCTAAGTGATGTCATCAGCCAAATATACTGTAGACATTGAATGGATTTATACCTTATCTTGTGTTTGGACTACTGAATACCTAAGAAGCGTCTTTAAAAGTTCAGACTGCTGGGTTTACATACTTTAGTCCATTATTTTCCATACTTTGCAAACGTTAACGTTCATTCATAGTCAACCACTTAGCATTAATAGACTGTAAAAATAATGGACGAAGCTTCTAGGTCTGAAAAGTGCCTTAAAACTGCATTCTATCTAATTTCCAGCAGGGGGCGACTCCACTGGCACTTGTCCATGTTTTTATGTTAAACTTTGTCCCTCTCACTGTGTGTTTTACACTTCATTAATGTTAGTTGGAAGACTTTGGTCGCCTAAAAGTGTTAATTGGTAATTTAAGGTAGAGTTTGCTGATTTTCTGTTCTGCCGTACATGAAAATCAATGGCGGAGGTACCCGGAGGTCTGCCTTTACTTCAATTCAATTCGATTCAATTCAATTCAATTTTATTTATAGTATCAAATCATAACAAGAGTTATCTCAAGACACTTTACAGAGAGAGTAGGTCTTGACCACACTCTATAATTTACAAAGACCCAACAATTCCAGTAATTCCCCCAACATTTAGCAAATATCCGCTGGATGACCCGCTTCAGAATGGTTGAAAATCAGCAACTTTCAGCCTTAGCGTTTAGCTTAGCACAGCACCATGAAACCATAAACAACACTGGCTTGGCTGCGTCATCCTCCCCAGCTCCACTCTTCTTACATCCTGTTGCAAAAAAAACAAGATTGGCGACGCTCGTATCACCAAACTCCAGGATTCAAAACAGCAATCCACAAACAATGGGTGACATCATATAGATATCATATATCTATAGATACAACCTAGGCTAAAGAGAAGTCTGGGAAGTTCTTGTAGCAGTCAGCTAACATAACTGTGTGTATGTGTGCCCAATATGACTTCTTGTGAATTTTGACCACATAATTGTTTATTATGGCCAGCAATTGAGTTGCAGTGTGTTTCTAGTAAACCTAGCTAACACTCATTTCTTTCATGTATGAACCAGAATGCTTAGATTTAATTTAACCATAGTCTATATCCTTCGCGTTCCACTTCCAGGATTGCTCCAGTGCTGCAGGAAATTCACCTGGATGCATGTGGTTTCCGTTTCCTTCCGCTTTCTTTGTGTTGGAATTTTAAATTTGGTGGATTTATGAGGACTATGGTTAGCTGCTCCTCAGATCTCTGCAGGGTAAATCCAGACAGCTAGCTAGACTATCTGTCCAAGTTTTCTCTTGCACGATTATTTTGCAGCGGCTCTGTGCTCTGATTCTGATTGGTTTAAAGAAATGCCATTAAACCAGAGCACGTTTTCCTCCCATCCCCGAATGCTATGTGGAGTAGCCAGACTCTCCTTCACTGCACTTTGGAGGAGGGTCTGGCAAAGTGAGACTAATTTAACCACAACCAGAATACTTAGATATAATTAAGTTGATGATTTAAGACTGATAGTATTATGCTATTCATTTATAAATGAAACTATGTTATTGAAGAAGTTTTTTTTTTTGGAATTAACTCTCTCTGCCCTGCTCTCCGATGGAGTCCCTGTCCTTAAACGAGCTAACATTATCAAGCCAGCATCCCAGAGATACTATCTTTATCACAATATTACTTAGATAAGCATGATGATTGACTCGAAGTGGCAGATTACAACAAAGAATACATTATAACAGTCAAACATTATCTCCCAGAAGAGGATTTTGCGTTGACAAGATGCTCTGGAGTGTTAAAACCCAACGGTTCACTAAAACTGTTTCATACCGTGTTTGAACTGATGTAGTGTAGGTTGTGTTTTAATCACATGCTACACAAGAACATCTTCAGAAACTAAAACAATTTAGGTGTCTAATGAAGCCTCATCCATGCATTCTGGCCTTACAGTTCTTCTGTTATAAGCTTTTCAATTTGGGTATACTGGCAAATAGGCAAAAAGAAAAGAAAAAAGGCTGAGATCTAGGAACACAATGACATAACTCAAAAAAAGTCCAATGGGTCATAAAATACAGTATGTGAGCAGTCAGACAAAAGTCAATGCTAGTATTGACATGATACAAATGTTTTGTATGTCTTAATTTTATTTCTGTATGATGAGTACATTCCAAATGATGGTGATCCATGTCCTGGTCTAAGTCTTGCTGTGAAAGAATCCAGTCTGTCTTAGTTTTTTTGCACTTTATTCATTCAGACATACAGTTTGATATAACGACTGTAGAATATCATCAGGGGGCCTATTGGTAATGGGCCGCTGGACAGTAAACCTCAGTAGTCTTCTTGGCAGTGAACTTCATCATCAACAAGTGGAGTAAAATTAGAGAGAGCAGTAAACAGATCATCATTCCAGGCAGCGAGACATGTTTTATCATACAAAATACTGGGATGAATTCAGAAGCATCTAAAGAAACACATTATTTGTATACATTCACTTTATTGCAAGGTTTTCTGAAAGCAAGCAGATTATTTGTCTATTTTTTTGAATAATTTGCATAGTTCAAGCAGTTTGTCTATCCCCCCCCCCCAAAATAGCAATGGTTACATGTGATAGTAGGATATACTGTAACTGAAATCCAAAATATTATGTACACTGACCAATGTATATAATGTATATATTATTTATTTTCATCATCCACAAATGCTACATCTAGTATCAAATATTGGACACCACCTGTCATTGGCTGTCATTTCTCAAGACATCGGATTCCAATTATAGTCCAAAAATATCTATGTTGTGCTCCCTTAAACAATCCTCAAGAGCAATGAAATAAAAAAGTACTTTTTGTATGTGAAAAATGCAAAACAGAAATGAGTGTACAAATTTAACCTGTCAACTTGTCATTGAATATCCATGCATCTAAAAATATACCCACTGCCTCTTTTGAACGTATTCCCTTTCTAAAAAAACAATTAAAACGAGAAAAAAATAGACGTATTCTCTTAAATCCTTGTTTTTGCGTAGTGAGAGCCGTTAACTGCTTTCGATTTTCTTAATTTTCTGTGCCATATTGTCTCTGAGAATGGACATACAATAGCTTTCTACAAAGGCAGGTCACTTGAAGATTGAAGTGTGTATGGGCAAAAAAGCATAAATAACACACATTACAAAGGGAAAGTGTGTGTGTGTGTGTGTGTGTGTGTGTGTGTGTGTGTGTGTGTGTGTGTGTGTCGTCAAGGCGTTCACATCTGGAGGAAGTATCAAATGAAGAGGCATGGCCAAATCTAGAAAGTAATAACATTTGAAGATAACAGTTTTGAGAAAGTGTTTTGGACCTTCCTGTTCTAAAATATCAGAAATATTCAAATAAAAAGTACTATATTAAATAGAAATTAACTCCAATGAATGAATACATAACATATCATAAATACAGCCCTGTCTCCTAAAAATGATGTTCCCATATATTCTCAATTGCATTTGAGGGAAATGTATTTTGTCCAAGATTACATTTGTTTTTGACATATTACAAATACATTCCTAATCACAGTCCACACTCAAAGTCCACGTAGGGATGATGTTGGGGTGGATGGATGTGTCTAGGTCAACCTAGTCTCGCATAGCCAGACCTTTCTCCACAGCGCTGCGGAGGAGGGTCTGGCTAGTCCACACAGCATTCCTGGATGGGAGAAAAACGTGCTCTGGTTTATTGGCATTTCTTTTAACCAATCACGCGCTAAGCCCCGGACACAATGATGGCGCCTCTGCATAACAGCCTCGGGAAGGAACTTGGTGGAACACGTGGACGTTCAAAAGCTGTTTTAGTCGTGCAACAGAAAACTAAGATTGGACAGATAGTCTAGCTAGCTGTCTGGATTTAGCATGCCATCACAAAGGAAGCAGAAGGTGACGGACATCCGGCCTAAATGAGGGATATCCGGCGGAAGTTCCGGCGGCATCTGAACAATCCCGGAAGTGGAACGCCGTCGATATAGACTAAGGTAAAAAAAAACATGGGATTTTTACCCAGGCGCTGTTCATGTCCTGTGGGAAACCAAAAGTTAACGTTGACTTATTTTAACTTACGTAGGTACTTGCGTAACATACTTAACTTACGTACATAACTTAAGTTATGTAACAAACATAGGCTACTTATTTGAACCTAAACCAAAAACCTTTCCTAAACCTAACCAACTAGATTTGTTTCAAATCACAACGTTAACCATGTGTCTAAAACTGCGACTGTTTCACAACATGCGCCTATCGCTGGTACAAGGACGTGTTGAAACAACCGTAATAAAACATAATTAAATAATAATTAAAACATAATTGAGAATGCAGTCTAGTTCTATGGGAATGTCATTTTTTATGAGACAGAGTTGCATAGTAATGAGTTGAGCTTTAATATTTCTTTCAGTTATTTCACAATATGTGGTTCATTTATGCATGTTGGCTTATTCCAAATGAAATCATGAAATCAATGTGTTATTTACTTCATTCAAAGTTAAACAATGCATTTATTTCAAAATGTATTATTTCATTATTTAATGTTGGCCATGACGGGTAGACATTTCTAACCTTGGCAACCCCCATTGGTACCACCAATCATTTCCTCCAGATTCAAACTCCTTTGTAAGTCATGTCATTAATTCATTCTTTCATCACAACAGACAAAACACAGACATGTTTCAGACGTATGGCACTGCATGACAAGATGAAATGTTTTTGGGATATGTTACATGTTTTTTTACACTATATAATTCCTCTCGAATGCACCATTAGCTAACTCCTCTCCACACAGACAAGTGCTTTTCTCCCAGAGTTACTCTTCTAAGGTCACTTCTATCTTCACTTTGCACATGCACTGTACCATTTCTATCCAACATACTTTACCTATATATCTGTAGACAATCACATGGGAATTTCTTGAGCACTATGACGAAGTCTGAAAGAATGCGATGGTAAATGCAAAGGGATTTAAGAAAAATGTGAGAGCTGCACACAGAGGTTGATGGTGAGGTGATGGTGCCCCTTCAGGATCACATTCAAATGCATCTGCTCAGGGTTAGAGATTGTTGCTCAATGCCAACGTTCTGTGCCAAAACAGTTCAGAAATGTGAGGCTCATACAGAGCGATGGTGTGGAGGTCAGGCAGGTGGATGGCTTTGTAAGTATTTGCCTTCAACAGAAGAGTCCCTGGTACCTATCTATCCCATTTCCTTCTAGTAGTCTGACGTTTTCCCTGTCTAACCTCCAGATGACCACCATCATCGTCTAAAGGTGAGAGGGGTTAGAAAAAGGAGAGGTTTAAAAATGTTCTATCAGGAAAATGCTTCCGGACTCATATTCAGCCTCGTCTTTGAGCAGTAACTGTCTCTCCCTTTCAGGCTTTGTTGTTGCCTCAGGCAGATGCTTCTTTCCATCTAGGGCAGAATATTGTCTCACAGCCTGCTGTTTCTATGAAGCAGCCATTGTAAAAGTTGAAATACACATTATATACCTAAGTATATAATCCACTGCTGGTGTTATTCTCCGTATTAAAATGTTTGGCCCACAACATTAGGTGAAAGCATGTCACTTGGTGTCTGACAGCTCTGGTTTGAACACTTCTCTCTGGACAGAACCATACAGACAGCGAGTCCAACCACAGTACATGTGTCTGTCTTAGTGTCTAACAAAACTCCACCATACAGATGAGACAAAATGGCCATAATTCAATTAAAATAAGTATATGATTTCAACTTTACAATTTGAACGGCTTTCACATCATAGTAAAGTCAACATGACAAAGAGCAAGCAGCAGAGCGAGTCCTAGCTGTGCACACTGCCTTGATTTTCCTCCACGTTTTGTGGCAAAATTTCAACTCAATTGAATTTTGACCCCCAAATAAGCTGACTTTAACCAATGGCATCGCAGCATTGATAGCAGGCAGAGGCTGTGAGATGCCTATTTCAATGTAGAAAAGAATGTATCCGTGTGACATACATTTCATCAACTGCACATCAACATACCTGGCAGGTGACTGGATGAACTATCTGTCTATCACGTCCGCCATTGTTGTTTTGAACAGTTTTGTTTTGAACGGTTGCGATCGCCACTCGCACCAAAACCACCGTTACTTGAAGCCGGACAAGACAGATTTTCGTGTGATATGCGATCCTGGGATTTTGCGTGATCTCATGATACCGCGAGAATCCAGCTGCCATGCAAGGTAACATGTCTTGCACGATTCACACAGACTGCGGTTTAAAATGTATGACCACGCAGACTTTATATATGCCTACAAGCATGTCGGCTGGACCACATCTGCGTTCATCCAGTTGGTATGTACAGAGATGTTCATTTTAGAGTATATATCTTTACTCTAGATCTTACAAGTATGTCAGTAAAGTGGGTGAGGATACCAGGTTAGAAAATTAATATTGTGTTTCACGTGTGCAACACTCGAATGTAGGACAAGGTGTTGCCATGCACAGCTTTGTAAGATGGGTCATGGTTGATGTAATGCTCCTTATCTTCAGCTCTGCCTTGCAACAAACTCTGTGCTCTTTCAACACACTCCCAATCCCAACTCGTCAAATACTGACGCTTAGTCAGGACCCCTTGTGTCACTTTTTAACACTCTGGGTACCCCTTTGGCGTCATTTTTCAACGCACTTGGTCAGGACTTATTAGCTTTAACTTTTGACGCTCTGGGTCATCTTACAGCACCGCGGCCGAGCTGCTGCTCTTCCAAGTGCGTCCCATACAGACGCTAAAGGGTGCCTGGTGTGTCGCTATCTGAAGCTTAGGGCCACTGACCAAGCATCTGAGGAAAGCATGTGAAGAGTTGGAAGTGAGAAGGGGTTGGCTTTTGCGTGTTTGGTGTGAAAGATGGGCGATGCATTGAAGCAAAACGTAATCCAGGTGACATTACGTTTGACCCAATCAAATGTATGTCATGCTAATGGCTGCATATGAGTGTAATTAAATACCAGACCATGTTGATGGAATGGGAGAAGTGGAAGGGGGTGGAGGTCTTGGTGAGACCGGCATCACAGTGAGTTCAGAAGGGGAGTCCTTTTTTTTTTTTTTTACAAAGGATGAGAAGCTTCACTCTTATTTCGCTCAGTTGTTAAAGTCAGTCTGTCTGTCACTGAGCACCACTCCTCACTAGGCCACAAGACATGGTGGTTTTCCAAGGTTGATATGGAGATTAGATGATTATAGTATAAACATCATTGTGGCTTTTAGTGTCCAGAAGCATGTTCAAAGCCTCTCTGTAGGTTTTAGTGAGGCTTTTGTCTACCAGTCAACCTCAGTGACGTCCATCTGGCCTCATCCCAAACTCTTTCTCTTGATTTATCTCTGCAGCTCTGTTCCCTGTTCCTCTTCAGTGAGGGCATCTCATATGCAGTGTTCCCTTGTGAACTGATCAACACTGGACATTTTGTCTTTATGCGTGTAAAATATCTCATCATCAACGTACTGTAGTTCATCTGTAATCTCTTCTTTGTGGAATATGTCCTGAGCAAAATTATAGAGAAATATTTCACACCTTGAAGCTGGTAGGAGATCTGGAGCCTTCCTTGGTGCCATAGAGCACACATAGCAGGAGACTGTCGTGAGTTGGATGGAACTGGAGTTTTGTTTTTTTGTTTGGGGGGGGGGGGAATGGGGGGCAAATAAGTCTTTTGTCAGGGGGCCCATCCTCATTGTTGTAGTTTAACCGGTGAATCCTCAGAAAGATGCTCCATCAAACTTGACAGCAGCCAGGGCTTGAGCTACAGGCAGAAAGAAGCAAATAAAAGACGGAGTAAGAGAGATATAAGATCATATGAGGTTATCTGTGTCATTGGGTACTGAGTAACGTTTGCTATCATGGGAAATAAATGGAAATCTAACTTTGTAAGCCATTTTAGGAAAGAGTTTGTTATAATCACGGCTGCAGCAGGATATGATGTTTTTATACAGGAAGGGCAGATTTTAAAGAGTCTGTTCCACTAAATCAGGGGTTGGCAACCTTTTTAATACAAAGTGCCATTTTTAAAATGTTCTTGTTAATCAGTGTGGCATATCAGCATTAAGCCATCTTCTACCGAGCGTGCTCAAGCAGAGTAATTTTTTAGGATAGAGTTGCTAAGTTGTGATGTGAGATGTGTATTAATTATTTTTGGAAAAAAACAAGTTGGACTTTGTGTTGAGAATTACAAGAATGGACCTTCAAGCTAAGTGAAAAAGATGCTTTGATAGACAGTTTTGTCCAAACCAAGTCCAAAATAATGTTGTGTACTTACACAAAACAAGCAGGTAGTTAAATTTGGTTGTCTCTATCGCTTTTTGACAAAGAGCTTAAGACAGAAAGCAATGGAAATTGTTGATTTGTCTGTCAGAAGATTTGTTCAATGAAATGTATGTCCAGTTAATTATATTGCAAGTTTGAGAGTGATAAGGAGCACTGGGCCAAACATGGGTCATCAGCATCTTAAACATAAAAATGAGCACAACGTATCGTATCATAAACCCCAGTAGATCAAATCAAAAGCAGTCCCAGAGAGTGAAGCAAGCACAGGCTCTAAACAGGATGGGAGGGGACAGGTGGACGTGCTGTGGTGAACGGAGACTCACCTTGCATGACTCACGCCATCATGGTGTGGGCAGAGTTGGGGAAGTCAGCAGAGGAAGGGGGAGGGGCCAGGCTGGTCGGGGAGGTGGGGGTGCTGGGGGCGCACTGGGCTGGAATGAGATGGAGGGGAAGTGGGAGGAGTGAACACGGGAGAAATGGAAAGAAAAAGAAGGAGTGGACCAATCAAAAGGAGAAGGGTACGTAGCTGAGGAGAAGGGACTTGTGCTCATTCAGATGTGTGACTGCGAAAATACACACATCTCTGGACTTTCAGGGTAAAGAAAACTGTAAATTCTGGTTTCCCTGTATCACCATGTATCCTTAAAGGCAGTGACACATCAAGCCAATAATCGGCCGTCGGACAGTCTGGCGAGGTCAGTGACTCGAGTCTGTTCGGTGTGTCCCGTGTTATTGTCCGTCCAAGGAGCTGTCGGCCTTCATTTTGGCCAACCTGACATGTTGTGTCGGAGGGCTAGCAGTCGGACTCCATGACCAATCTGATTGGTGGAGTGCTAACCCGGAAATGACGAGCGGAATGAGCGTGACTAAGCCTCTCAAAATCTGACGAAAATCTTTTAAACTGACCTTTGTCGATCTGAAATGAAGACAGATTCAGCAACTGCATGGCCTATTTCTCGCTTAAAATGTTTTCAGAAACACGTTCGGTGAATTATTTTAGTAAAACATGAGATCGTATTCTGAACAAGCCAACAAGGGACGCGTTCGTCCAATCAGCTGCTGGTTTTCATTTTTTGGGCGACAATACAGATTAGCGTCGCCTGCTGTTATGGAGACGTATTACACGCTAAAGTCGGCGTCGCTTCGGTGTGTTCTGAGGCACTTTTTGGACCTCGGGGAGCCGACTGATCAGTCCGACAGCCTTTTCTGCCGACGGTCGGCCATCGGGTTAGTGTGTCAGGGGCTTTAAATGCATGTCCAGATTAGGCTCAGCTATGCATGTGTGACTCCCCTTAAAAAGCCCCTATTATGTTTTTTTGGATTTTTCCCATCTTTTAGTGTGTTACATAGTTTTGTGTGTATGTAATAGATGTATAAAGTACAAAAAACACATTTCACTCACATCTCCCCCCCAGACAGCACTTTTTCTGACTGACTAAAACGACTCGCCCACATTCCTGTTTGAAAGTCCTTAATTAGTGATGTCACTGATTGAGAATGCCTGAGCAAGCACAGCCCGCCCAGTGGCTTGTTTGAATTCGGTTGACCAATCACAACAGAGTGGGCCAGCTGACCAATCAGAGCAGACTGGGCTTTTCAGGAAGGCGGGCCAAGAGCTCAGACAGAGTGTTTCAGGCAGAGGAGCTGCAGCAGTGGGCAGTATGAGAAACACAGCATGTTGACTTATTCGAGTAGACCTTAAGAGTACAAATATCACTCTAAAAAGGAGTATAATAGGGGTGCTACTGAATTATGAGTTGGCTGAGACTTTACAAAATGACATGAGTCAAGTAAAAAGAGCTTAGACCTGCTGAGTGTCATGAAGGAAGATTATGGGTACTGGACTCAAAATTAAGCTGTAATGCTTAAAGTGAAGTTAAATTGACTTAAACTGATAATGCACCATGTATGAATTGTTTCTTTTAAAAAATCATGTTATGTATTAACATGACTACAAGTCTATAGCTGTGAGCTCTGTGAGGCAAAATTATGCTTTTAACCAAATGCTTATGTCAAAATGCTAACATGCTTGCAATGACAATGATAATATACTGATGCTAATCAGTTCATGTTTACCATATCTACTATCTCAGTTCAGTGTGACAGCATGCAGCATTTGCCAATTAGCACTAAAGTCAAAGTGATGCTGAGGCTGATATAGTAGTTAGTTTTGCAGATATTTAGTGAACAGGCAAAATGTTCAATTTCATTAAGACCTGATTATGGTGCTTGACAAAACGACAAAAGCGTCACCAAAGCTATTACAATGTATCCTCAATGCGTTTCCATTCATTTTGCGGGATCTTTTTGTCTGATGAACCTTTGGCCATCTGCCACACCAGTGCTAAGGTCTTGGAATACAGACTTTCAGGGGCTAGTTTTATTTTTTTGCTGAGTCCACAACTTTGAGACTTTTCATGGTCACCCTGGTCACACATGCCCGCCCCTCTCTATATCTTTTCCTAACTACAAATGATAATGAATTACACAGTAATTCAGTTAAACAAAGTCAACGAAGAAGCAGAACAACAAAAAAACAAACTGCTTAATGTAAATACAGTTGTTTAGCTGAATATGGACTAATGCATTAACGTGTGATGCCTGAGTGATGACATCATAACTTCAAGATGTATGTAATGAAATACTGAGTACCTGTAACTGCTTGGGTGTAGACTCATTACCATATATGGTATAATAGTAAATTAAGGAGTTTTTACACCATAGTGTGTATGAGTATAAAGACATAAAGAAATTGTTCATGACTTGGCTCTTATTTATTTACATTTCTGGCCATCACTCCTATTGACTATAATAACATCTTACTAACCATATTGATGAGATCGATCAACACGACAACACAACTAAGTGGGAGGTCAAACTAATGAGTGCACCTGAAATCAGAGTCCTGCACGCGGTTATGTTTTACAAACCCATACCTGCCGTGCACACACAAAGTTGACTGATGAATATAAGACCCGTGAACCTAAACCATACCAATGATCAAATCAATCCGATGGCTGCTGGCAAGGGAAGTATAATCTTAAAGTTTGGGTACAGTAAGGAGGCAAAAACAACCTCTGTGTTTTCAATGGATTATGTTTAGTTCTGACTGCTCATAGTGCGTTCCATTTACCTCGGAGGTCAGAAGCCGGAGCTGGGAATGTGAAATGGGAAATCACATCCGAGTTGACTGTGCTCCATTTAACAAGTCGGAACTCACAGTGGGGTTAGCCCAGCCATGTTAGCCATTGTTAGCACCAGATAGATAGATACCAGTTGATAACAACTCATTAGGCTGTTTTTTTTGCATACAAACAGCGTAACAATATGTCCACAGATAGAAGATGAACAGTAACAGAAGTGCTAATAACTGTATGTTACTACAGCTTTCACTACTGTTGATGCACGGAGCAGCCATTTTGGATTTTGAGCTTGGGGTACTGTGAGGTTGTCCGAGTTCCCAAGTTGGAAATCCGAGTTCAGGGGCGCGTTTCCGACTTTGAACTCAGAAATTCCAACTTCCGAGTACAAATGGAACGCACCATCAGACCCACTTGTTGGCGAAAGCACACACACTCAAATAGTGCCTAAATTATGTGCACACTGCACAGCTGGGCTACCCTCAATGACAATTAAAAACGTGACATTTTGTACAGTTTGTATAGTAAAATTTAGAGTATCAATAAGAGTAATGGCAAAGCCCACAAAAATGACTTTGGAAGCCGGAAATTTCAGAAGTAAATCAATTAAAATGCCTAACCTTCAAGCTATACATTTTCTTAAAAATGATAAAGCTCTGTAAGAAATAAATGAGAAATGTTTTTGCATTTTCAGTTTGCTGCACCTTGGCAAAATCTGGATCCAAAATGACACGAGGAGTTAGTTTCCAGATGTCAGTTGGATGAATCGAGGAGGTACGTGCAGAAATGTGCATGAGGTAGTGTTGGGAGGGAGTACTGTGGCTTGTGTCATGGTGAGCACTTAGTGAGAGAGGGTTAGAGTCGTGGCGATGATGTCTGTGGCAGCCGTGTGCAGAGAGTCCTCACCGGAGAGAAGGCGGCTGCGACGAGAGGCCTCGGCAGCCAGAGCACAGGAGATCTCAATACGCTTCTCCTGCTCCTCCAACTGCTGCTGGGAGCTGACTGGAGCCCCACCATCCACAGGGCCGTCCAGCACAGGAACCATGTTCTGCAGGCTGTGGGTGGAACAGTGGGTGGATGAAATGAGACGCAAAGACAGAAGAAGAAACAGGAGGAATAGGATGGAGGATTTGTTAGTCATAGATTATGAACGCTACATCTGACAAATATAATACAATATCATCTGCATATAAGGACATTTTGTATACTCTGTTATTAATATTTATACCTTAAGAGTTGTATCTTGCAAGAAAGTGGTTCTAAAATGCTAAAATGAGCATTAATGAAGAAAGTGGACAACTTTTCTTGGTTCTTAAGCAATTTCAAAGGTAATGGAAGCAAATATATATGAAATAATGTTAAACGTCACTGTCACATTCAATCTTTAGCTGTTGCTTTTTCATTTTGAATCGAAACTTTCAATTAAAACATTTGAAATTAAACGTTTTATCTCTACAAATATTGATGTATTGTGATGTTATGTTTATTTCAAAAGGTTAAGAGTTGTAAACGTAAGAGAGCCCCACTGTTGCAGTGGGTGACATATTCCTTCCTCACCAGTGACATGCAAGGTACAGTTTCAGCATGTTTTGTTGTAAAGGAAGGAGCATTAAGGGCATGCTTTATTGGACCAATAGGTATGGGTTCAAACATATGTGAGGTGCCTATAAAAGTGACCCACTTCGATTTGGCAATGAGGGTCTTGATCCGCTCCAGTTTCTTCTGCTTCTCCTTCTGTTCCTCGGGGCTGAGAGGAGTGTTGTCCTCCACGTCCAGGTAGCGCTCCGGGATCAGAACCTTGTCCGGAGTCATCAGCTGGAACAAATGCACCTACATAAATATGGCATATATGGCCTACGTACACACAAATACACTGATACACCAATATAAAATCTCTTTCATAGAATGGAAACAGTGAGATAGGACGACTTTTTATCAGGATATGGCGTGTTTGTCCTTTTATTAAAGGAGAAGTTACTTTAGTTAAGGTTTACTGAATTTTTGACAAGATTTAGTTTAGTTTTCGTCATGTTTTTCTTAGTGTTCAGCAGAGGTGTAATGGTGCATATATCCACCTCTAGAAACGTTCTCGTTAGCACGCGAAAGTATCTTGTGCTCACGAGAAACCAATTTAAGACTAGCAAAATTATGCTCGCAAAATTATGCTAACAAAGTACTGCTAACGTTATGTGGCTAAAGTTAATATTTCACATTCACAGCATGAAATCGGTTAACAGTTGCCTTATCATCTTTAAAGTTTTTTGACGACACTGTCAGGTACAATTCGTTACATTTTCAGGAAGATGAAAACCTCCTCCTTGGAAGTCATTCTGACTGCTTCTCAGATTGGTTTCTCACGAGTACAAGATACCAGAAAGTATCTTGTGCGCACAAGAAAAAACAAATCCCTTAATGTCCCTTTAGAAGCTTCGTAAATCTGTGACCTTTAAGCCTGGTTCACATGGGACGATTTTAAAATTGTCGGCCGATTTTCCAATCCTGAGAGACCCCACACACGGCAATAAAAAATCACGGGTCTAACAGTTTTGGTCGTACAGTGTGTGGTGCGCTGCACACGGCAAAATCAACACATCACACACGAACCGATTTGACTCCCGAGCATTCCCAGGTCAGACGGGAAATCTCGCAAAATCCCTTGAGATCAAACGTGACTTCAGAGTAAACAATCATGGCGGACGAAGAGGATGCAGTGGCGATAGTTTGTTGTTAACCGAAAAAAAACATTATCAAAAGAAAAGGTGAGACAACGCGAGCATGGACTATACTTGTTATACTTATCTCCGACGTCCACTGGACTTTCTGGTGCGCCATGCCGCCGGCTGTTTTGATTTTGTTTCCCGGTGCTTTCCTCGCCGCCTCGTCATCTCGCTTTCTGATTGGCTACACGCCACAGTCCACAGGCTGCGTCCTCATTTGTCCCCGGGGGACACCACATACGAGGAGAAATCGGGCCAAAAAAATCCAACATGTTGGATATCCCCAATTTGAGATCGGAGCGGTCCCAACGTCCGAGCAGTCGAGAGCAGTCTTAACACACCACACACGGCAGGAATATCTGATCAGATTATTTTACGTTAATTGGAGCATCCTTAAGATTGTCGGAAGGGGTGAATCGGGGCTAAAATCGGCCTAATTATCCTGCCGTGTGAACCAGGCTTTACTGAGCGCAGATACTTCTGTGTGCTTACTTGGCCTCACAGGCCATGGACAGAATGAGAGGAAGAGTGACTGAGTGAGCGATGCATCAGCTGGCTGATCTCACCTCTCTGCTGAGGTTCAGGTCGTAGGGTTCTGGTTCAGCCTTTAACCGTCTCAGGCGAGCGATCTCTTGCCGAGGTGACTCCTGCCCTGGGCCTCGAACCGCCGCCTCCAGGTCTTTGATGTCAATCTCGTGAGCTGTCAGCCGCCTACGGATCTGTCCACACACACACACACACACACACACACAAATACAGATACAATCAAATCATCTGTAATCTTAAAGCTACAGTGCGTAGTTTCTGTCTCCCCCATGAGGAATTCTAAGTAACGACAACAAAACACGTCGGCGTCGACGCTTCTGTGATCACGCATCACCCCCACCCCTCCTCCACGCTGAAAGTCTTAAGCGTGTTTTACAGTAACCGCAGGCCAGCTGCCGCGCGCATATGTGACGTCATGAAATCGCTGTAACTATTTATACCCGCGCTGGTGGTCGCGACACTAGTTGCAGTCTTCTCCTGAACAGAGATGGCGCTAATGAGGAAAGGCTACTGACTTTGCACTTTCTACGGACTAGAAGAAGAAGAAAAAGATAAACAACGGCAGAACTGGCAGCAGCATTGACGTCAATGCTTCAATTTGATTCGAAGACCTACTTGGTTGGATCAAGCCTTTCATTCACCATAAAAGAACTCATCTTAACGTGGTAAGTTTACAAGAGAGACTTGCAGTCACTCTGAGAGTCCTGGCATCCGGTTGCCCAGGAGCTCGTTCATGCTTCCTGTTTCCGCTTTGTCGCGCGCCGCTGAAAAAACAAAAGAGTGGTGCGCGACCTCGGCTCGCGCGCTATAAATCCGGGCGCGCCGACAAGATCTACGTCATTTTTATGTCACGATGGCGCGCGCCAGGTTGGGAACAGCCAGTATGATTCACTTCTTAATTAGCTTTGTATCAACTCATTTGGCAGTGGCTTGAATGTAACGGGCGTTCATTAATGATCAATGTAAAAAAAAAAAAAAAATGTGTTGGGTAGGGATTGCTGCTATGCGTGCGTTAGCCTGGCACACCTAATCGCAAATGCAAATTACTCTGGACACCTTTGTTCATTTTCCAAGGTTCCTATTAATCGCGTTGACCAAAATGTCTGGACGCAATTGGATAGACCTACATCCAATCAGAGCAACAAACAGGCACGTGCACAGAATCCCCTATTTTTTTTTTTTTGAAAAGAATGCAATCCCTCACTGGCTTTCCACTTCCAAACAAAAGACGTTTACCTTGTCTTTGACTTACAGCAACAATGGCCTGGAATGTAAGTAGGTGTTATTGAGGCTTAATCTATTTCTTAATCAATTTCCACTTTTAAAATTATACATGTATATCAAGTTTCTCTAACAAAATGATAGTTTCATGAACAGTAGTTCTACCTTGCAAGTTTTTAATGTGCACAAAGCTTCCCATTTCTCTACAACTTTCATCTGACAGATAAAGTAGCTGAGAGTATAAACACATTGTTAGGTTTTACTTTTTACTTGATAGTTCCGGTGCCGCCGGAAGTTCCGCCGGATGTCCCTCACCTTCCGCTTTCTTTATGTTGGCATTCTAAACTCCGGTCGATTCGGGAAATATCCTCAGAGCTAGAACCGACAATCAAATTATATTTATCTATTTTTTTGAATAAACTTCTCAACACACACTCGACAGCCATTTTAATTCCAATGCTCGCTTCCCTACAGGCACATATTCCACCAAAACAAGTTCCTTCCCGAGACTATTTTGCAGAGGCACCGTACCTGCGTCCGGCGCTTAGTGTTGCCCACGACGATTGTTGCCAATAAACCAGAGCATGTTTTTCTCCTATCCAGCCAGACCCTCCTGTGCAGCGCTGTGGAGGAAGGTCTGGCAATGCAAGACTAGATTTTACTCTACTATTACTCTTTGTTATAATGTTTGACAAGGACCATCACATGGTTGATCATACCACTTTGTAGTTGGATGGAGACTGGCCACCTGAGAGGTTTAGACTCCGCCTCTTGTCCCTTACAGAGCTGCTCTGGTTGCGTCGAATTCGCTCATTCTGCTCCTGCACGCTCATCTTCGACTTCAGCTCCGCGGGAAACACGGCGCTCTTCGGCCGCTCCTGTGACAAAGATGTGGCATAGGAACACAATTTTCAGTCTTAGTCCTATTGGACCTTAGTGGTGCCAATACAATGGCCATACAATACAACTAGATAGACAGCAACAACTGAGTTGGACTCTGAGAGAAAGAGCTAATTTTTGCAGATTGGCTCTCGCAACGAGACGGAGGGGTGCGACTGAACCGCACATCACTGAGAGGACTCGGGCAAAATGCAAAACAATCCGGAACTGCCCTTCAGCACCTTCAATTAATAAGTACAATAATCTAATTGGCAGTTTCATACATAATTCTGCAGCAGTATGAATCCATGAATGAGGCATTTGTCTGTGGTTAGTTCACTTGTCTGTAATAACAGCAGGATAGTTGAGTTAATGTTATCTAAACTGCTGAAGTCAGTTGTGAAGTGAGGATAACATTGTCAGAAAGCACCTGTGTTTTTTTATCTGATAATGATGAGATGTATTAGATAAAATCTTATGTGAAATCAGTTTGATTAAATTGAAAAAAACTAAGACTAGATGAACTGACATATTAAATATAATAAAATAACAGTTTTTTGGGGGCCCAGGCACACAGCGTCTTGCTTTACTTTTCACCATTTCTCTATCTGGGCATGTTGGTATTGGCAGTGGTAGAAGTACTCAAAACGTTTCTTTCTAAAGCAAAACTCTTAACTATTAATAGAAATATATATATATATATATATATATATACAGTGAGGAAAATAAGTATTTGAAAACCCTGCTATTTTGCAAGTTCTCCCACTTAGAAATCATGGAGGGGTCTGAAATTGTCATCGTAGGTGCATGTCCACTGTGAGAGACATAATCTAAAAAAAAAATCCAGAAATCACAATATATGATTTTTTAACTATTTATTTGTATGATACAGCTGCAAATAAGTATTTGAACACCTGTCTATCAGCTAGAATTCTGACCCTCAAAGACCTGTTAGTCTGCCTTTAAAATGTCCACCTCCACTCCATTTATTATCCTAAATTAGATGCACCTTTTTCAGGTGTCTTTAGCTGCATAAAGACACCTGTCCACCCCATACAATCAGTAAGAATCCAACTACTAACATGGCCAAGACCAAAGAGCTGTCCAAAGACACTAGAGACAAAATTGTACACCTCCACAAGGCTGGAAAGGGCTACGGGGAAATTGCCAAGCAGCTTGGTGAAAAAAGGTCCACTGTTGGAGCAATCATTAGAAAATGGAAGAAGCTAAACATGACTGTCAATCTCCCTCGGACTGGGGCTCCATGCAAGATCTCACCTCGTGGGGTCTCAATGATCCTAAGAAAGGTGAGAAATCAGCCCAGAACTACACGGGAGGAGCCGGTCAATGACCTGAAAAGAGCTGGGACCACCGTTTCCAAGGTTACTGTTGGTAATACACTAAGACGTCATGGTTTGAAATCATGCATGGCACGGAAGGTTCCCCTGCTTAAACCAGCACATGTCAAGGCCCGTCTTAAATTTGCCAATGACCATTTGGATGATCCAGAGGAGTCATGGGAGAAAGTCATGTGGTCAGATGAGACCAAAATAGAACTTTTTGGTCATAATTCCACTAACCGTGTTTGGAGGAAGAAGAATGATGAGTACCATCCCAAGAACACCATCCCTACTGTGAAGCATGGGGGTGGTAGCATCATGCTTTGGGGGTGTTTTTCTGCACATGGGACAGGGTGACTGCACTGTATTAAGGAGAGGATGACCGGGGCCATGTATTGCGAGATTTTGGGGAACAACCTCCTTCCCTCAGTTAGAGCATTGAAGATGGGTCAAGGCTGGGTCTTCCAACATGACAATGACCCGAAGCACACAGCCAGGATAACCAAGGAGTGGCTCTGTAAGAAGCATATCAAGGTTCTGGCGTGGCCTAGCCAGTCTCCAGACCTAAACCCAATAGAGAATCTTTGGAGGGAGCTCAAACTCCGTGTTTCTCAGCGACAGCCCAGAAACCTGACTGATCTAGAGAAGATCTGTGTGGAGGAGTGGGCCAAAATCCCTCCTGCAGTGTGTGCAAACCTGGTGAAAACTACAGGAAACGTTTGATCTCTGTAATTGCAAACAAAGGCTACTGTACCAAATATTAACATTGATTTTCTCAGGTGTTCAAATACTTATTTGCAGCTGTATCATACAAATAAATAGTTATATATAAAAAATCATACATTGTGATTTCTGGATTTTTTTTTTTAGATTATGTCTCTCACAGTGGACATGCACCTACGATGACAATTTCAGACCCCTCCATGATTTCTAAGTGGGAGAACTTGCAAAATAGCAGGGTGTTCAAATACTTATTTTCCTCACTGTATATATATATATATATATATATATATATATATATATCAGGACAATGTACTTTTTACATTATATTACATTACATGTCATTTAGCTGACGCTTTTATCAAACTGACTTACAATTGCTATATATCAGAGGTTGCACACGTCTGGAGCAACTAAGGGTTAGGTGTCTTGCTCAGGGACCCATTGGTTGATGCATCGCAGTGGGAATCGAACCCAGGTCTCCCATCCACCCATACTTACATTTACTTAACGTCTGTTCAAGGTGGAACTTTCAACTCTAATTTAATGCTGGATAGTTTAATGAATAATAATGCAAATCTGAATCTGCAACGTAACCACATTTCTCTGTTAGGTAAATGTTGTAATACAATGTTTTCGTCTGAAGTAGAAGTACACAGTAAGTCAGTAGTATACAGTTGGGTTGCTTTGGGTCCCTCTGTAAGTTATTTTGGGGTACAATGGTTCTGGAGAAAACCGCGATATAGGAGGCCAAGCAATCGGCCTGTTCCAAACCGAACGGGCACTGCAGTGGTGACCCTAAATAAGGAATGAGGCCAGTATTGCTCGGCCCACGGTAGGGGCAGGACCATATAAGCATTATGCTTCTGCCTGCTCCTACTCAAACTCATCCTTTTTTTTTTTGTTCTTTAATGGAATCGGATTGATTTATCTATCTTTGTGTTTTGTCTTTATCTTTTTATCTGATTTATTTCCCTTTTCTTCTTTTACAGTATGCTGATTGTTTGAAATAAATAAAAAAATCAATCAATAAAAAAACACTCAATTTAAAAAAAGTCATACAATTTCATGAAGTATTTTTCACATAAACTAAAATGGGCCAAATTGACCCTTAACAGAAATAGAAGGGTTAAGAAAGACATTTAGATAGTATTTACATGCAGTTTAGGTTGACATACCCTAGAGATTCCATTAGGCCCTCTGCCATTATGGCGGGAAACTCTAGTAGAGCTGCTGTGCGATTCGTCAGTGGGGGACTTCGTTCTAGGAGGGACAATGCCAACTGGCAAGGGACACAACAGATAAGTTCAAAACCATGGGAAAGAAGAGGGAGCTATTAAAGCTTATTAAAGCTAACACTATACAGCAATGTATGCATATCATGTCAGCTTCACTTGATTCAATGATACAGTCATCCCTCAAAGGAGTGAATTCTGAACTGGATTATGGGTTTTCTTTCATCTTCAGTTTACAAATGTCAGTAGAAGGAATGTCATAAGTGTAATAGCATGCTCCATGAGGTTCTGTGTAACAGCCTAAGAGGTAATTGCTAGATCTTGATCATCAGCTGAGAAAGGATCAGTAGCATTATTACATGGTATGGGGCCATTATTCTAGCAAAACTAGAATGCAACTGTATCTCAATCTGTGTGTGTGTGTGTGTGTGTGTGTGTGTGTGTGTGTGTGTGTGTGTGCGTAATCAGATTTAAAAATGTGTAAAAGAATCTCTTAATGTGTACTGATATTTGTGAATGTGTATAGGAATCATCAAATGTGTAAAATAATCCGTGTGTGCGTAATTTGATTTGTAAATGTGTAAAAAAATCTGTAAACAAATACAAAAAACTGTCAATGCGTACGAACATTTACAGATTTGTCTATGCATTTACAGATCTATGTACACATTTACAGATCTATGTAGGCATTTATAGATTTGTCAACACATTCACAGCTCTATGTACACATTTACAGTTTTGTCCACACATTTACAAATCTCAATACACTCCAAATCTGAATACAGATTTGGAGTTTTTATTTTTACACATTTACAAATCTGATTACGCACACACAGATCGAGAAACAGTTGCACAATTGAAAACATTTGAAAATAGTTTTGCTACAATACTGGCCCCATACTTGGAAACTTGAGCTTCGGTTGCTGTACCTTTATTCATGGTGGATTGTCTATCCTGGACCTGGTCCTGCACGTCACTGATGTTGTTGTGTTCTCCATATTTGGGCTGCAAGGCAGACCACTGATATTATTTGTCATGTACCAATGTTAAACCCTAATGTGAAAAAATTCCAGTACACATCCAAAGCTGCTGATTAAACAGTGAGTATAGTGGTGAGAGCATTATGTTAAAACGCCTGGCATACTTGTCATGGCAGACACAGTAAAGGCCTGATCACACCAGCATGAATGACAGTGAAATTTCACACTGAAATGATCTGTTTCTGCAAACCGTCTTGACAGTGCTGATCTTGACGGAACAAGTATAAACTGCTCCACAGAAGAGATGCACATTTTTGTTTGTGGCCAGTCATGGGACAGGACTGGATGGTACAAATGCTTTGCTTTGAATTAACTGTGGTTACTAGGGGTGTCATGATTCTCCAAATCCACGATTCGATTTTTGATTTTAAGGTCACGATTTGATAAAATTTTCAAACAAAAAGTTTGAAAAGTTGAAAGTTTTTTTCAACAGGGACGGCAATGCCATGATGAGAGCCACTAGATAGCAGAAGGGTACTTTGCAACAACAGTTTGAGTTTCTCTCATTTCATTGATTTTTTTTGTTAGTGGCGCAATTGAATGCACCATTATTTTAACAACATGCACATGAATGCACAATGAAGCCTCGTTGGAGTGTACACGCTTTACCTTCGTTGTTTGTATACATAACTCACTCACGGGGAAGACAAAATGTCACACCGGTGACTTCAGGGAAGCAGGAGGATTTTCCAGTATGGTTTCTTTGCTACTCGGACTCTGGCAGTGGTCATGGTGTCTGAAAAAGTCAAGCTGCTGGCTAGCAGTAAGCTAATCTTACCCTGTGTCTTTAGCTGCATGCTACCAGCTAGAAAGCTATGCTGTGTCTGTTGTTGTTTTCTTCGGGCGCGCGCAAGTAGGTGGGGGTGGCGAGATAAAAAAATACTGGGGGAATAGCCGATCCTGCTTCTAATTTCGATAGTTGAAATCAAAAGTTCATTTAAAATCGAAATCGTGACACTCCTAGTGACTTTCACTGTGCTGCTTCCTGGTGTGACCATGTGCCAACTAGAATGACTACATCACTACCAGCCACTACACAAATAAGCACATGTAGAGTTTGACAGAGGATCTGTGTATGTAGAGAACTCCACACCGGGATTCACACCAAGTGCTAAGTGCTGCTCGTCCTTGGCATGAGAGGGCCTTCGTACCAAAGCACCTGCAGTGCATTTTTAAACTAAAATGTAAGATGTTGAGCAATAAAAAACTAAACTCCCTGTTACAGCATGCAGCTGATATGGCTTTTAGTGGCAGATGCATTAAAAAGAGCCAAGGGGGAGCAACCACTTATGGAACAAGTGCTTTGGAAGCTCAAATAGAGGCTGATATGGAGATACAGAGGGATCTTCAGAGGCAATGGGGGGAGTGCTTGAACAAATGGAGGTTTGGAAGAAGGAATAACACTTGTAACATGGAGGGATGAATGGTATCTGTTGGTTGAGGTTAAGAGTAATGTTTTTAAATGATGGCATTGGACAACAGTTAGGACTGGGTGAAGCGAGGGCAGGACAGGGGCAGAAACACCCAAATACCTTTCTGATGTGAGAATCTTCACCATCAAGATAACCGTCATCGATGCCCAAGCTGCGTAGCCAGGTAGCGCTGTCAAAGGGCAGGGGAGGGACGGAGGGAGGGAAGGTAGGGGAGGGCTCCAATGGGTAATAGGACTTGGGGAGGGGAGGCCTTGGGGGAACACTTTCCTAGATCACCATAAGGGCAGGAGGGAGGGAGGGAGGAAGGAAGGAAGGGAGAGCAAGGATAGGTGGAAGAGAGAGTGCTGCACATCAGGAGGAGTGATAAAAAGCCAGGCAAGTGCAGAGCAGAAAGGACTCATGAGAATGATTTTTGTGGAATGGGGTCTTTATCTTAAGTTAAGGAGTTAGACATGGAAATCCTCAGGTGGCCAATGAAATAACTGACAGCTTAACACCATAAACAGTTAACAAGTTATTTCTCACCTAGAATATTTTTAACGGCGTTGTATTGCTAAGAAACATTTAGGGTCCATCTTTGGAATTGGAGTTGAAACGGAAAGCTTTTACTGCAGCTCATAGTCCAACATGTAACTTGTATCATGCTCAAGTACCGCCTTAAGTAAACCAAACCAAAGTCAACTAATTTAAATGTTCAACTCATATATATTTCTATATTTTATTTAGTTGACAGGGAACTCTGAACATGAATCTTGTGAACAGATCGGATTCATTTTTCATACCATGGAGAGTTTTGTGAAGATTGACATCAATGAGAGAACATGCCTCTTCCATGTTTTTACATAACAGCACAAGTGAACCCTCAACTTACTCTATTCTGGCCAAATGTTATGCTTTCCATCTCAAGACCCATGACATTAAATCCCCCAAATCTTTATGTGAATCAGACCGAAGCACAACGGTACATCAGAGATGCATGCAAATTTTTGCGTTCCATGAGATCCCTGTAGAGGAGTTAAAGAATGCGCTCTAACAACTGAAAGGTTGGATAAAGGCAATTACAGCACCAATGGCTTTACTAAAGGGGACAAACATGATGCCATGATGACCTATAATAATAGCAACAAAAAATGTTTATGATTTGGTGGGAAATATTGTCACTGTATTTACAATATTACGAATCTCAACAGACTGAATATGAAATAATCAGAATCAACTATGGATACCCTATTCTTTAAAGATTGGTCTGCATGAACACTTTACCTGAGTGATTACTGGGTGATTCAGACTGTGTTACGGCACGGATCGCTGGATTAATGTTAAGTCCCCCTTGATTGTTGGGGTAAGTAAGGGGCCTAGCACCTGCACCAGCACGGCATGATGACCTAGACGCTAGCTGCTGATGGAGTTGGCTTTCATGGCAAGCACCTCCAAAACAAGGGGCTGAAGATGTGAAAAGGTCTGGGCTGTAGCGCAAGGATAAAACATCAGTCTGATAGGAGTCCTGGACGAGCAGGAACTCTGATTCAGGCATAGAAAAGCGTTTGTTGGACGACAGGTTTCTTAGGCCACCATGGTATTCTGCAGAGAAGTGATATGGGTGGTTTTCTGGATAGACATCTTTTCTTAGGCCAATCTTGACTTCTTGGCTGCAAACATTTGAGGTCAACCAACTAACTTCCTGAATGTCAGAAGTTAGGGTTTGGACTGTGTCTGTATGCTCGTTGGTATATTTGGAGTCTTGGCATTGGACTTGGAGAAAACTGATCTGTTCTGCTCTGGCTTTGGCAGGATTCATAGGTTGGTCAAAGTTTGAGTTGATTCTGCAGTTGAAGTTTTGGTCTGTTTCCTCTATCACAGGGTCTAATCTACTCAAGGACTCCCCAGGGTTTGGGAAAGCTAGGGAGAACTGAGGAAAGGTGAGTTTGTGGGTTTCACAGCCATAGTAATTTCTGTTTTCTGCATGCAGACTTGTGTCAGCTTCCATGTAACTTCTGGGTCTACACCTAGGCTTAGGGTTGGTTTTGAAATGAGGCACTATACATGACTTGGGACGGGGTTTAGGGCTTGATTTTCTACGCACTTCAGGGTTGGTTCTGGAGTCGGAGCATGGGCTTGTGCCAGGTTTTGGATTGGGGTTGGTGCTTAGCTGGATGTGTCCGGTGCTTACCTCCGGGCCCAGCTGTTTGGTGGGGGAGGCCTGGGAGCCGGGCACTGGGGAGAAGGGGCTGAGCGGGCTGGTGAGGCTTATGGAGCTCAGGGGGCTGGCTGGACTATTGGTGCTAAAGGAGCCCGATGCACCACTGGCCACTGTGCAAGAGAAAGAGAGGGTGGTGGGAGGTGGCAGGGATAGAGCCATTAGAATATACATGATGGAGATACTGGTATTTCCACTAAACTTGATTAATTTCCAGCACCAGTGTGCTTGTTACCTCTGTGCTTGGCTGTGTCAGTGCCTCTGGATGAGTTATTCTTGTGCAGTCCCTCTAATACATCCTGGACTCTCCAAAACTCTTTCTGGATGTGCCTACGGACCAGTTCACTCTGCAAAAAGCCAGTACAGACAAAGTCATATGAGAGAGGGAATGTGAAGTACTTTTAATTGAAGAAACAGTCCCTACCTAAATGGAACTTTTCAATTCTGTAAGCACCACAAACCAGATTTCATTCATTTCTATTGTGGTGTATATATATATATATATATATATATATATATATATATAAGTTGTATAATATATATAAGTTGCTTTTTCCAAACCTCATGACAATATCACTTATACTGTATCTACAGTACTACTTACATTCATTAAAACTAAAACTAACCATTGAAAGAAATATTCAAACCAGAGGTATATTACAAAATTTATAATTTTATATTTCTTGTGCATTATTTCATACTGGGGGTGTTCCAGTACATGTATTTATCCTAAATCATTTGGTACAGATTTTCTTTTTTATTCACCCTGACCTCTTTGTTATAACTGAAAACCTCTGAGTCTTTACTACAATTTCAATTTAACATTAAACCTAATGTTAAATTGAAATACAGAATTATCTAATGGTGGACCCAATGATATGTCCAACACAGTCAAAGAGTACTGCTGACCTTGCTTTCCTGTCGCATATTCACTTCAGACAGAGAATGTATGTACCAAGCCACAGTACGTCATTACACTGTTAGGAAACACAAGATCTGGGGGTCTCTAGATTTAAGAGAATGAGATCCTGAGCATATATGATGTACAATATCTGGGGAAAAGAGTAAATGTTAGCTATTATGCTTAAAAGTTAGGAAGGAGATTTATTTTCTCACTGATAAGGCTGATTATATGTCAGCCTAGGTGGTTATCTAGCATAATTAATATTATTAACACATTATATATATGTTTTGTTTTTTATCATGAGATTTTGAAAGCAAATGGTGAAGAACTATGTCCTAATTGTAGTTCTTATATAAATACGTTTCTCTATCGGTTTCTTAGGCTTATAAGTTTCTTGCAGTATACATTAACTCCAACTCCATTTGGAAACAAGTTTTCCATTTCCCATATCAATTACAGCTGGGCTTTAAAGACGAACAGGGAGAATGCCAGTGTGACCCTTTACCTGCCCTCCTGCATTAAGCTGCTCCCATAGATCTCCATGAATGGCGTTGGCCTCGTCCTCCAATGCTTCAAACTCCATACGAGTGGTGGTTAAAGCCTGAGAGAGGTACAAATAAATGCATGTCATGCTCAGAGAATGTTTGTAACATCTGTGGTGGACATAAATCATGCCTGATTTCTTTTCTTTATTATGTCTTTCTTATATTATTCCCTTTAACTCTCAGAATGAATTGAGTATAAATGATAAGATTAAAAACACATACACAACACATACTGATAGACAATTGTCTATCAATTCACAATAGACAAGGTTGTGGGCTCCCAAACAAGCAGCAATCGAAGCGGCTGTGCTTTTTTTCGACCGTCCAATGCTATGCACACAAGTTAGAATTTATTTCCTGCATGGAGCATGCAACATTGTTAATTATGTATTGCAAGTTTTGTACCATTTTTCTGTCTATAAAGATACTGTATAGCTAAAGATAGCGCTTTTCAAGTAGCACTTCCTGCGTGGTCAGCTAGCTACCTTTTGCAGCTATGTTTGTATCTTAATGTGTTAGTATGTGTGTATGTGTTTGAGCAGAGTGAACCGTTTTCTCTTATGAGAGACAGAAAATGTTGTATGTGAACATGCAATGACAATAAAGGCAGTCATTCATCTATTCATTGAAGTGTGTAAAAATTGTATTATAAAGGATAGGATTTATGGCCAGAGTAAGACCAAGTTTGTAAAAACACACGCGCACACGCACGCACACACACACACACACACACACACACACACACACACACACACACACACACACACACACACACACACACTATAAAGACTGAAGGTGAATATGTTATGCAGAGTCTTACACTGGAGGCCTGGGAGAGCTCCCCTCTGATGTTGATGAGCTGGTTCTGCAAGGTTTCCTTTTTGAAGCGCAGCTTGTCCATGGCCAACGGCTGGTTATGGTACAGCTCCATCTCCTGATGAGTCGCCACCAGCGCCTCCTCTAGGCTGTCCTGGGAACAGCAAGCATGGCAAGCAAGTAAGGAAGAGTTGATGGGAAACGAGCTTTCCTGCCAATATTCTTAAACTTAAATAACAGGTGAAGGATTTCAGCTCACCACTCTGAGTCTCAAAGACATATTCCAGTTAATTATACCAGTTGCGATTGGAAAAGAGCTATTCGTGGTTTTATTATTATTATTATTATTATTATTATTATTATTATTATATGTGGTGTTAGGACATATAACAACAGCTTTATTAGTACACGGTTTCTGGATTGAAAGTGTACATTTATTTTGAAAGTTAACATAAAAAAATAGTAATTGGGAGTATGTTATCACAGAACTCCCATACAACAGTAAGACAAAGGGCAGCCTAAAAATTTGACTGTAAAACGGAATCACCAAAGACTTCATTCATGACAAAAACTGAACATTTTGGGTAAGGTTATGTACATTGCAGCGCTGTTGTACTGTATTCAGGGCTTTAGAATGACACCCGCGAACCCGGGTAAAAATGTACTTTGGCGGGTAACATTGTAAAGGTACTAGCCAATTTGGCTGGCGATGAATGAAGCGGCCGGCTGCACAAACGATTTAGCACTGTTTCCGTATTGGTCTGTTTTCCGCCAAGATATTTGGCAGTTTTGTGTGTGTTTGGCTTGGAAATGTAATCTCAGACTGGCAACACTGCTTGTAGTACTAATCCTAAATTTCCCATGAACACTATGTCGTGACCTTTCGTATAACCGTTGGATACGTGCCTAGTGTGTGTGGTATCGCTTACAACTTTAATGTATATCTGTGGCACTCATAATCTGGTTTATTTTCCTTGGAAACAATGTGGCTAGTGGAAAATCTAATTGGCTGGTAACTCAAAAAAGTTCATTTAAAGCCCTGACTGTATTGACTTTAACTGCCGGGTGTTTCTATTTTTTGTGGCCAATGAGTATATATCAGAACAGAACCTCTGGTAAGAAGTGTTAAAAGCACAGATAACATCGTTTTTATTAGAACAGAACACATTTGGTTAGCTTTCTAATAACTCATGGTATAATACTGTGATGAATGTACCTTGTCCATTCTCAGTCGGTGGACAACAGCCTCGTGGTCTTTCAGAATCTGGCTCTGCTCACACAGTCGACCCAAGAGTTTCTGTCAGACAGGACAACGGGTGGTTACCACATATATTTTGTAGACACCAGGGAGAAGCCATAAAACCAAGAAAAAGAGTATAAGAACGTATCCACGTGAGACGTGAATACATGCATACAGTATAGGGCCAAAGGTATACAAACACCAGGACAATAAACCTATATCTGATAGCTGTGTGAATTTTTGTTATAATTAGCTTAGGAATTCTTAAATTACAGGCCTTGACCACCAAAATCCTAATCCTCATACTTGAGTCCAAGTGAAAAGTTTGTGCCAAATTGAAAGAAAGTCCCTTAAGTTGTTCCTGAGATATAGGAGAATGGTACGCGGACAGACAGACGGACAACCCGAAAACGTAATGCCTCCGGACACAGCTGTCGCCGGCGCAGAGGCTTAAAAAGTGTGAATCATCTGAGTGTGATGGTGCGTTTGTATGCTTATTGTGTGCGTGCAGTGTCTCTTACACTGGTTTCAATCTCGTTGAGCTTTAGTGTAGGATGTAACTCTCTGCTATAGACATCATGGAAGGGAGGCACCTGGTAAAACAAACATGGAACAAATCGTCTAAATGATCAACCTCAATCAAACAGTAACTAGCCCAATGAGAAGAAAGCATAGTTCAATGTTTAAATTATGTTCTTTATTCTGAGGAATGTACAGCTTCAGTTATTCAAAAAGTCATCAATAACAACATTTCTATGAGAAATGATGATTTCTCTGCCAACAAAGAATTGGTTATTTTTGCAATGAGCTATAAGTGATTATTTTCCTGACAGCGTTTTCACGTTTGCTGCAGCACATGGCAGGTGACAACGTTTCTGCAAAAATACAGCATGTAACATCTGCCACCAGTTGGATGGAGCCAGAAGAACTCCATGGAGCCAATCTTCAGTTTAATATAAATGACATGTCGGCATACGTATAGTGCACACCTGCATGTTGCCTCATTTGTAATCATCACAGAAGCTCCTTGGTTCATGTCTCAGAATGAAGAACTGAGTTGAAATGTGTCATGATACATCTTGGGCTATAAAGAACTGAAAGGAGTTGAGTGGGAAGTTGTTTCCTGCCCAGCATCCCTCTACCACACCGCCAACACAGTTGTTACATCCACATTTACAATGTGTCCTCCCAAGATCTCTGATTGAATGCGATGAATGGGAACACAATGTTGCTGAAAACAGTGTTGCCTGAAACCAATCTTTATAACAGCACCATGGAAAGTTGAGATGAATGTTGAAACGGTTGGACACACTTTAATGGACATGACGACTTAGCTGAATGAGTCCTGAAGGCCTGCTGCACTGCTAACAATGCATTGGCCAAGTTTGTGAAAGGGGGGGTGGGATGGGTTCGGGCCAGGCTGTAAATTGTCAAAAGATTGTGCAAATTTCCTGGTGTTTTTTATTTTTATATGCAGACCTTAACCGTATGTATCATGTATGGGCTGTGTACGGCTGTGTGTGAGCGCCATCTTCTGGAGATCTATTCAACTTCCTCGCAGGGATGATTATGCAATATTTTCATTTCATTTTTTACAGTGGAAATTTGGGTCTTTAATCAGGCTCGGGTGTAAAACTGCTGCCGTGGTTAAGGCTCGGGTGGGGCTTTGACAGAAACTATGCGTGTTTACAGTATGTAGGGACAGGCCAGATTTCTTTGGGCCTTGAAGGCCTTTAAAGTGACCTGAAATTGTCCACATTGGACAATGGAGACATTAGTGAACAACAGGTCAGATGTGCAAATAGTCCTGTTAATACTACATTCAGTTGGTGGACGTGTTCACACCTGCAGACTGCGCATCTTTTCTGCATATACGGTCCACACAGTCATACGATGTTTTCAGTAAAATGTATACAGACTAAGCAGAAGCAGAATGTAGGCTAAAAAATGTACGAAGGAATGATGGAGAAGAACATAACCGTGAATCTGTTTGACTGTGAGTGACAGTATGGACAACATGCATGCAGACGAGACAAGGACTGAAGACAAGAGAGGCAGGCTTGGGTTGGTATGGGATATCTAGTTAGTGGTCAATACAGGCCTTTGTCCAGGTATGAATGAGGACTAAACTGGCCTAGCCTGGACCAGTGGTGGAATGTAACTAAGTACATTTGTAAGTACAAATGTTGAGGTACTTGTACTTTACTTGACTCTTTTCTTTTCATGCCACTTTCTACTTCTACTCCGCTACATTTCAGAGAGAAATATTGTACTTTTCACTCCACTACATTCATCTGACAGCTGTATGTACTAGTTACTTTACAAATTAAGTGAAATGATTAGACCATTAAACACAGAACAGATTTTTCTGAATTGAGTACTTTTACTTTCATACTTTAAGCACATTTTCCTGATGATACTTACATACTTTCACTTAAGTAACATTTTCAATGCAGGAGTTTTAGTTGTAACAGAGTATTTTTACAGTGTGGTATTAATACTTTTACTTAAGTAGAGGATCTGAATACTTCTTCCACCGCTGGCCTGGACTAGCCAACTG
Organism: Sander lucioperca; assembly: GCF_008315115.2. Classification (NCBI taxonomy): domain Eukaryota; kingdom Metazoa; phylum Chordata; class Actinopteri; order Perciformes; family Percidae; genus Sander; species Sander lucioperca. The sequence goes on along the minus strand of NC_050178.1, from coordinate 18,295,573 downwards.
GCATAGAAGTTCCCTAATTAGTTCCAAAGTCAAAAAGGCGTTTCAGAAGAAAAGTCCAGCTGGAAAATAGAGTGACTAGCTAAGGCTTAACCCCTAAGAGAAGCAGCTGTGATGCAGTGCTGCTGGCTGAAGCCTGCCTCCCTGCGGGGCTCTCTCTCCTCCCTTACTTGTACACAGAGCTTTGCTGTTGAGGATGAGCGCTCCACCATTCGGCGAACCGTGCCAATTAGGTGGCTTCCTTCGAGCACCTGAAGATTCAGCTCAGATTACAGACACCTGGCAACAAGCTTGAGGAACAGCATGATTGGAACAATACTGGAACTGTGCTAGGGGTAAGCTAATAATATATATATGTTTTTTTAATTTACAGGCTAGTGTCCTTTGGAAGGAAAGGAGAAACATGGGAAAGGAGACAATAACAGGGAATAAAGAAGGGGGGAAGGAAACTCAGGCACTTACTCGACACTGACTGGGTAACAGTGTGTGTGAAATATGTAATGGCAAACAATACTGTGTGTGCATCCTCTTACCTGTTGGTCTAAGTAATCCAGGTTGCGCTGCAGCTGTAGATCTAATATGTCCTCCTGAGTCAAGCAGCAGCAGCGACAGCGACATACATGGAAATCACACAGATACATACTGTACAGATAGAAGGCTTTCAGGTAGGACAGCAGCAAAGCAAAGCACCACAGCCAATCTGCCAATCACACTGAAGCTCTACAGCTCCTTAGCAATAATCCAACTGTTACACTTTACACTGAATTAAACACCGCTAGATGTTAATGTCTGGGCAGTTTTTGATTAAAAGCTGCTCAATTCACTGTTCTTGGTCTTTTTAACAAACAACAAACAAATGGAAAATATCTTTTATTTCTTAAATGTAATCTCAGGTCTCTGTTGCTAGCTTGTTCTGGGGCTTCATCAGTCTTACTACTTTAAAACGTGTGAATGCTTCTTGCGTTCAACGCGATCGGGACGGTGTGGACGGCGTTGCGGCCTGGGTGACTCTGCGCGGAGGGTCTAAGCGCTGAACCATGCAAATCCAAGATTTTGTACCAACGTGGACATGGTCTCAGACGGTTGTGGCTAGAAGGGATACAGCTACGGACGGAAATTACACAAAATTTAGCTAAATCTCGCAAATTCTACCAAAATCTCGCAACATCTCGGCTAAAATAACAAGATAGTCATTTTAATACTTTCACTGAGAAAACCCTAACCCTAACCCTAACCACAATCTTTTTCCTAAACTTAACTAGTCGTTTTGGTGCCTAAATTTAGCTGTCGTTGCCCAAGCTGTATTCCTTCTAGCCTTAACCGTCTCAGACTGCATTGCGATGATTGTCTACAGAAGAGAAGAAGTCCGTTCTCGGATGGTTTGCGGCGACCATGCCCGCCGTCTGTACTGCCGCGGTCGCGCTGACCGCAAGAAGCATGACATCCGTTTAAGTACAGAGACCACCTCTTCAAGGAGGTCTCGGTACGCTTGATTGGTTACGCATGCGATTGTTGCATTCACACCTGCCCAAATGAACTGCACTAAGGGGGGGAAATCAACTGTAGTGCGATTCAACCAAACTAAATGAGGCAGGTGTAAAGCCCCCTAAGTCACGTGTAAATGTGTACCTCCTATGTGTAAACTAAAACACATACACTCACACACATACACTCACACACATATGCACACAAGAGCGGTCCCAGCACCGTGTTAGGGACAGGACAGCAGAGAGGAGAAGAAGAAAGAATAGTTCCAGACAGAGAGTGGTGTGTGCAGGATTAGTACAGATATACAGGAGAAACCCCGAAGCAAAGCTACACATACAGTAGCGCTGCATTAAGTGCCAGAACTACTGTGGACCGGACTGTGTGTATGACTATAGGTTGTCCAGCAGATGGAGATGTATTACAGCACATTAGCGGCACATACCATTTTATTGTGGATGGAAGGGGATACAGGGTAGTTGTAGTGGTATAATCCTTGGCTTAAGGACCTCCTATCACCAGGGTAGTCATACTGAAGGAGGGAGGGAAGGTAATAAGGAAAGAAGGGAGGGAATAATTGAGGCAAGAATGAATGACAGTTGTTAGACGGAAGTAAGATGAATATGGTTACAGCAGATTAAAACAGAACATTAATCTCTCATTCTTTCTTTCATCTCTGTTGACTTCATGAGGATCTGTTTGTGCTACCCACGGTCATTTACAGTCAGTTTTAATTTAAAGATTTTATTCAAAGCCTTTCCATTTGGTTTACTTTCCTAAAATCAAAAGCTGCATTCAGTCTAATTATCAGGGAAAACATGGGATACAAGCTGGCTCCCACTAAATTAGGTCCCCAAAATAAGAGAGTTGTTGATGAAACAAAGAAATGGTCAAGTTGAGTTGGTACGTTTAGGGCTGGGTATCGTTAAATTTTTTTAGATACCAGTACCGATACGTGAAAATCCATTTCAACAAAAATAAACTACAAAATTACACATTATGGCACACATCTTTTAATTTTTTTCAACTCCTACTACGAGAGCCCCGTCTCTCTGTGTAACATAGAGTTTTTCCTGCCTGTCTTTACGATGTGTAACGTTAGACAGCCAATTAGCAGCATGAGTAGATCGTGGTAGAAGAATGCTGCATGCTTATTGGCTCACACTGACGCTGATGATATTTGCTCCTTAGGTATTGGAATTGGGTATTGAATGACAAGGCATTTTTCAATACTCGATACTAAGGAGGAAATTCGCTCAGTGCCTAAAAAGTATCAATGTTCGGTACCCAGCCCTAGTTTTACTACTAGTATTATCTACTGTGTAATTCTAAAAACACACACTCGTGGTTTTACCTTGGGCGAGCTGAGGGATCTCCGCAGGCTGTAGACGGATGGATCAGCATAGATCACGTCGTCCCTCATCCCCCTTTGAAAGCGGTCGAAGCGGGCAGACGGCGACCGGGCCGGTGAGGCAAAGTTGGGCGAGTAGGATGACGAGGACGGAGACCTGGGCACAGACCTGGAGCGCGGCTGGATGGACAGACGTCTCATGGATGTTTCCATTCCGCCATAGCCCTGCGGCCGCCACTGCTCCCTGGGCATTGTGGGTCCGTACAGCTGATGAGGTCCGTCCCTCAGCGAGTGGCGCTTCTCCTCCACAGTCCAGCGCCGGTCGTAGCCCCCCACAGTAGAGACGGAGCAAATGCTGTCGGGTCGGACCCCTGGCGGGTACAGGGCGTACTCCTCCACATACTGGGGGCCACCAGGGTAGCCATAGTAGTCACCTGGGCCCCCCCGGTTCACTGGGTAGTAACGAGACGGGCTGCAAGGACAGGAGAATATTGCTTTATCAAATATCATGTCAAATCATGTTGAGTTTGGTTTGAAGGTGTTTAAACCAGCAGCAGTAGAAATGTTATGTGCAGCCTCTTGGTTTTATTAAACAAAGGCATGGCTAAAATAAAGAATGAAATGTCATATTTGTCAGGGAGGCCAGCTGTATTATAACGCACATCTCTTGCTACCTTGATAAGACCATTTTATTATAATCTATAACACTGTAAATTGTAAACTCACTGTGTAAGCCACTTTACTAACCAAATACTGTACATGAGGCATTTTGGTTAAGTTTCCTTATTTATAAGATTATGTCAGATGTCAGTGTTTTCCCTCAAATGTCTGTCCATGAGCTGTGCTGTACTCTATGAACAGGTAAATTATATTAGTTTTGCCTCTGGAGAGCCTCTGGATCTCAATAAAACTAGTCTCACATTGCCAGATCCACAGCGCTGTGGAGATGGGTCTGGCTACACCACACACATATTCTGACATAGGAGAAAAAAAACACTCTTTAAACCAATCACAGTGGTCTTGGGAGGCGCTAAGCTCCAGACGCAGCGAGCGTGGCTCTGCTAAATAGTCTCGGGAAGGAACTTTTATTGGTGGAACATTTGCATCCCGCAAAAGAAAACGCCTCATACAATATTAAATGAAGTAAACTGTTCACACAATACAGTAACGTGAGTTATTTAAATTAGCTGATACATGGGTAAACCTCATTTACATTCCAGATGCATCCAGCGCATTTGGAATATCTGTCTCATTTAGGGTTTTTACCACATTTTGTGACAGTTTACGGCCTACGGTCAGCTCTGTCCGTTGTTATGGTTGTTGTACACAAACCAACCAGCATGCCCAGAAGAAAAGCCCACATTTTTGGTCAGAAGAAGAAACACTCCACCTACAAACATGATGAAAGACTTGGGTATCAACAGGTTTTTGGATATGCACAACTCCGACCTTTTCAAGAAGCTGGTTGAAAGAATTAAAGAGGGATGGTGTGTTCACACGGTAAAACGAGTCCTCCACCGCTGGAAAACTTCTATACTTCTAAAAATCCTATTTTATGCTGCTGCATGTAAAAGGGAATATTAGTGGAATATTCACTTCCATTAGCCATGTACACAGCTTAGTCAGAATAGTGTCTTTTTTGGAATAAGGGCAAAAACCGGAATACTATGTGCATGTAAATGTAGCCACTGTCCATAGCCATGTTTCCATCCACACGTTTTTATGCAAATTAAGTAATATTGAATGAAAAAGGCCTTATGGAAACACAAAAATTCGATTGAATTTCATATATATCGACACAAAGTTTGTACGTTCGATCTCATCGGATTTTCTCTTAATCGGTAAACGGCTTATGCGATAAACGCTGATGGAAACGTTATTTGCCGACGAAATAATGAATTGCGATTACGTTTATTTTATGGTTGCAACACGCTATAAAACAAAGAAGAAGAAGAAGTTTTAGATCATTTCCACAAACTAGGCGAGAGCATTTTTGAATTTAATTCATGAGCGAAATATAACGGCTATTTTAGACAGCAAAAATCTAAGAAATATAATATAGTGTATCTGCATCGTCATTGTTGTCTTACTATAGCTTGATATGTTGCTATCAGCGGCGAGATCCATTTTGGCGAGCAAAACTTTCTTCGCAAATGTTGGCTTGAATGTTGTGTGATTCAGTGCGAAAATGAATGGAAACACCTTAAAATGTATCAAATCTATTCGATATACCAGTTTGACTGCAAAACAGCATGTGATGTCATTAGGCACAGGTTTTTATTGGCTTTAAAGCCGTTGGATGGAAACACAATTTCACCAGCTTTATTCGCATGGATGCTTTTAGCGAACTTCAGATAATTGGATTGATAAAGTGGATGAAAAACACAAACATTGAATAAAACTACAATTAGTAAGTACTAAACATTATAATGTAGCACTGCTAGCTGAATATTGTCAGGTGATGGCTCATGTAGGAGCCATCACTTGACAATATTCTGCACTATGCATATTTATTTATTACTCTGTGTCACCTCCTACTGTGCAAGATGAGCCGCTGTAACAAGGGAATTTCCCCAGTGTAAGATTAATAAAGTCTATCTTATCTTGTCTTATCTTACTATGAAGCTCATTCAGCAGCAGAATACTGCACCCTCGGTGCAAGAAGGAGCGCTACCACAGGTCCTTCATTCCAGCAGCAGTCAAGACTCTTTAATGCAACATCAGAATGTAGCACTGCTAGCTGTCTCTGCAATATGAGCCATCACTGGACAATATTCTGCACTATACATATTTATTTATTTATTACTTTTAACTCTTGAAAGTTACCTTCAACTGCGCAATATGTCATCTCTATTCATCCGCACCTTACTCTGTATTAATCTGTATATCTGTGTTTATATACTGTCTGTTTATAGGGTGTTTAAGGGTGTTTATTGTGTAAATATGTTTGTTTTATTACTATTATTATTATTATAACTAATTCTATTTTTTTCTATTTCTTAAACTTTATGTATATGTTTTCTCTACTGTCTACTTAATGTGTATTTGTGTTATTCTGATGTGTGTACATTTTTTTCTTTTGAGCTGCTGTAGCACAGGAATTTCCCCAGTGTGGGATTAATAATGTCTATCTCTCTTATCTTTCTTCTCTTTATTTAACCAATTGTTTTTTTTAATCTTCTTCCTTTTCCTTTTCTTCTTTCACTATCTTCCCCACCCAATTCCAATAATTCTTTAATTCAACTTAAAGCTTTAGTGCGTAACATTTTTATAATAATGAACGTCCGTTACATTCATGCCATTGCCAAATGAGTTGCTACAAAGCTAATTAAGACTATCAGCTCCACACAACTCTCTCTGTATTTCTCAGTGCGGCTGTGTTTAGAAACTGGTGTCGTCCGGTGACTTGAGAAAACTCGAGGGAAGATAATGACCTCTTCTGAAGAGTCCATCATGTTTTTTTAATCCTCTGTGTCCTCCTTGAGCTGCTAGCAACTGCGTGAAGTAGGGGTTGAGGTGGTGTGTGATCACGGAAGGCTTGTATCATGTGGACGTGCCGACAGAATTGTTGTCATTACTTAGAATTCCTCATGAGGGAGACAGAAACTACGCACCATAGCTTTAATTCTTCAGTGTTACTGTCTGTATTTTATACCACTATGACCCCTGTGTTTTGTTTCTCTTGTCAATGGTTGATGTTGTTATTTGTTTGTTTGTTCTGTCTTGTTCAATATCACTAATAAAAAGTAAAAAAAATAAAGAGAGAGAGAGAGAGAGACGGGTGTCATGTTCTACCTGTTGAGGTCCTCCTGTGAGGCCATGCCCCGCCGCTGGTTGACCCACTGCTGCAGCTGGGCCATGGAGCTCTTCCTCTGGGCCACCCTCTCTGGAGCCGTCCGCGGCACAAAGCCCCTCCTCAGCACCACATTGTCCTGCTGCTCCCTGGGGTCCTGTGTCGGGCCGACACCCCCCTCCGGGGGTCCCTGAGGGGTACGGTGTCCGCTGTGACTCCTGGAGAGAGGGGCTTGGCTGTGGCTGTTGTGGGGCGCGGCGTTGCGAGTGCCCCAACCGTTTGGATGTTGACTCGGGTGAGGGGCGTGGTCAGGACCAGTACCTCCGCCTTCGTCTTCGCCGTCTCCGCCGCCTTCTCCTCGTCTGCCGTAGTTCTTTGTGCCCTCCTGGTCGGAGCAGGGGGTGGAGGGCGGGGGGGTCTCGAGGCTGTTCACCCCATTGATTTTAGGGTAGGGGGGGAAGTCATTGTCCGTTTCATTGTGTGCTTGTGTGTGTGGATGCTGCGGGGTCTGTGGGTTGGGTGCCTTGGTCACCATGGTGTGGTTGAGATCAACTGTGGCGTCCGAGTTTATTCTGCGAAATTATAAGGGAAAAGAGAGCATGAGAATAGATAGGCAACTTTGATTTTTAGTAGTAGAAAATCTTAACACCAGGCCAAATAACGAATAATGAGTCAATGATCAACACTAATAATCCTAGTGGTGGCCAAATGAAGCCCCATAAAGTTCAAGTTAATGATGCATTTTCTTTATTTTCTGAGCCCTCTAGGTGGCGCTTTCTGTTTAACAAAAGGTTGAAAGCACACTGAACTGCCATTCCTTGGGCCTTTTTTGAAACCAAAAGCGCCATCTCCGCCTCAAATGCTGTAACCATACATCCCTGGTTCTGGGCTACTTTAGAAACGTGGGGGTGCAACATGGCAGGCTCTGTGGAAAATGGACCTTTCAGGTGATTATACACTAATGAAAACATAATTTCAGTAAGATTTCAGTCAGATCTTAAATAGTCTCGCATTGCCAGACCTTCCTCCACAGCGCTGCGTAGGAGGGACTGGCTAGTCCACACAGCATTCCGGGATGGGAGAAAAATGTGCTCTGGTTTATTGGCATTTATTTAAACCAATCACAATCGTCTTGGGCGGTGCTAAGCGCCAGACGGAGTCACTTGTTTTGGTGGAACATGTGTACGTTCAAAAGTTGTTTTAGTCGTGCAACAGAAAACTCAGATTGGACAGATAGTCTAGCTAGCTGTCTGGATTTACCCTGCAGAGATCTGAGGAGCAGTTAACCATAGTCCTCAGAAATCCACCGCAGTTTAGAATGCCAACATCAAGAAAGAGGAAGGTAACGGACATCTGGCTGAAAAGAGTGACATCCAACGGAATTTCCGGCAGCACCGAAGCAATCCTGAAACGTCGTTTCATGTAGACCAGATCTCAGATAGACTCTCATAAATCGTACACACTGGTGCGTCAAGATATAAATATCAAATAGTAGCCCATACAATATTGCCAAGACTATATTCGACAGGCACGATTAAATATGATTGCCTATAATGTATGTCCAGCATGACTCCGTGTGTGTGTGTGTGTGTGTGTGTGTGTGTGTGTGTGTGTGAGAACAGCACCTATGTGTTGGCTGGATGATGACCTCTGCAGCCTCGCTCATAGCTCTGATCCACCCTTCCTGTTCCTCATGGCTGTCTGCGCTGAAGTAGTACGTCCTGGTGCCGGCGTGCTCCGCCTGCATGCAAAACACAACAGGATCCTTCAACTCGCCATCCTCACCCTCCTCCTTCTCTGAATTCACCTACAGAGGGAGACAAAACACACAGAGGCAGCACACATCAGTAACAGTTGTAGAGCCATGCCGGGTATTGTCCGACTCCACACGCCCAGCATCTCTATCAGTACAAACTTCCATCTCCTCATGCAACCAAGAAGCATGCTACTGAAGATGTCCAGGTAAAAGGTAATTCTGGTTCATTATTATAAGTAAACCACTTTATTATTAAAAGAACTATTCAGAAACAAATATGTGCTTATGAGCTGGACCAGTGATTTTTCATTTGGATGTTTTTTGTTTGTTGACTGTTAAATGGTTTTTGGTTCCTCTGTTCAGACTATTTTGGTCTTGCTTTTGTCCAAAAGGATTGATTTGTTCAAGCCGGCCGAGTTGAACATGGACACTGATGGAGTTCTCTATTATCTATGAATAACGTATGAAAATTAGGCGGGGTAGGTTCTCAACTTCTTCCTACCCCTTTTGAACATCAACAATATTATTTTAGTTGCTTATTTGTTACTTATTTGTTGCTGAGGATCCTGTTTGTTTTTTCTTTTTTATTGCTTATAAGTTTGACCTTATGTTTGTATCTTTTTAGCATGTTCAATAAATTGACTAAAAAAATAAATAAAAAATATGGACGTCAAACTGAAAGAGAGTACATCTGACAGGGCACTTATACTGTACTCCACTGCATAAGAAAACTATGAACGCACAATTACTGTGAACTAAGTACAGTAGACCAAAGTGCAAACAGGAAGTGCGTCTCCAAACTGAGATGAACGACTGCAACGGAACGTTTATGTACAGATTGGAAAGCCCCTTGAGGCACATTATGAGTTATGATATTGGGCTGTATGAATCAAATTGACTATACTTGAGTTTGGGTAATCATTTTATAGTCTTCTTTCTTTATCTCTCCTAAATAAGTGTGTCTAAAATAGGGGTTTGTTTCCAACCTGGCTACATGTCAGACTGCTCATGTGTCATGCACTGACGTTTTTTTAGCAATGCCACCGTTGTTCCCCGATCTCAGCAATTAACTTGGTGAGCATAATGTTGCTGTTACTAATACAATTAATGGACATAAATACAAAAATAAGACCCAAGTTGTTATAAACCAGAATTATCCTTTAATGACATCAAAGCACAATCCACTGGTCAACTGTTCTCATATTAAAGCTACACTCACTGATTCTGTTACAGTTCCAAACAGCACCTCTTAATCCTTAAATATCCTCCCAGCTCGTCTTATATTTTAAAACTCAAACCAGTTCACAGTTAAGTTTTAAAACTAGGTTCGTAGCAGGCCCCCAGGAATTGCGCTGGGCTTTGAAGCCAATTTGACATAGCGGCCAAACAGTGGAACTTCTTTGTCCATCACGTGATGCCATGGGGCCCAGAAAGACTTTTCCCCATAGACTTACATGACGAAAGAGGCGTCTGTAAAACACTGGATAAAAGCGTCACAACTAGGGCTTGAAGTTTTTGGCAACCAGCCACTGTGGCAGCATCTGTGTGTCCCTTCAAATGTGGCATATCCACCTGCCACACATGCTTTTTAACAGCAAATTTGTTTTGCCTCATGAAGGTGAAATACAGGAAATGCATCAGCATCGTTCTTGAACTTGGTAAGAATACACATTTAAGTGCTGTCAAGTTATTAATGTAATCAATATAATTAAGGACTCTCAGAATATACATTTTTTAAATCTTTTTATTTATTGTTTTCAACTTTTTTTAGCTCAAATCCGAGGATATGGCGGACTTTGTTGGAGTTGCCACAACAGTGGCAAAAAACAACTTATGAATCACTTAATTCTAATTGGCTACCCGCCAATTTGCCCGCATCTGGTGTGTGGTCGGGTGTTAATTTCAGGCCCTGTTCCTAACCCCCGCAAAATTACTTGTTTCACTGTTAGTATTTGATCCATACGGTCTGATAACATTTGGAAAGTCTAGAAGAGCTGTACGATTAACTCATTTTATCCCTATTTAAGTTAGAGGAGTACTAGTCTATATACTTGATGTTCCACTTCCGGGATAGTTCCGGTGCCGCAGGAAATTCTGCCAGATGCATGTATTTTCGCCCACAAAACAAGTTCCTTCCTATTTCGCAGCGGCTCCGTGCGGAGCTTAGTGACGCCCATGACGATTGTGATTGGTTTAAAGAAATGCCAATAAACCAGAGCATGTTTTTTGAATGCTGTGTGGACTAGCCAGACCTTCCTCCGCAGCGCTGTGGAGGAAGGTCTGGCAAAGCAAGAGTAGCGGAATGCTAAACCGGAGGTTTTAGGCTTGCGGAGGTCTCTAGTGCCCCTGCTCTATGGGCCACACAGCGAAGAAGCAGTAAGTAGGCCATTTTACACGCGGAAGTTGAACTTTTTTGGCTTCATGCGCCACTGAGCAACTCTCATAGGAATAAATGGGGCTCCGCCTCGAACGCTGTATCCAGGTCTTATTATACATCCATGGTTTGTAGAGGTGGTATTGGTTGCAATAACAAAATCAGTGTGTACCTTTGACATACAGATTTGACATGCAGTCACGTAAACAACCAAAACATAACAAGACAAGACTGTCATGCATGAATCCTTTGGTTTCCAACTGGTATGCGGGCATGCAGTACAAGAGACGTAAGCATGCATTCTTTACAGACAGGACAGATCATCAAAAGGAAGGATGGTAAAACATCAACACTGTACCTACTGTACTTTCTACCACGACAGGAGACAGCCAGGGCCGGCAGACCTCACAGGGGTGGACAGAGGTGGGAGGGAGAGGAGACAATGGGGGTGGGGGGGAGGGGGGGGGGGTGGATGTGGTGTGGTAAATGTTAATGGTTGTGGTGTCAAAGGTCACAGGTCACTGCTGTTAAGTGCAATGTCAGGGCCTGAGTATCAGTGGTGGAAGTAATCAGATCCTTTACTTCAGTAAAAGTACTAATACCACACTGTAAAAAGTAAAAGTCCTGCATTGAAATGTTACTTAAGTAAAAGTATGTAAGTATCATCAGGAAAATGAAGTCAAAGTATTAAAAGTAAAAGTAATCAATGCAGAAAAACGCATTTTAGAAGCTGGAAAAGATCCAAACAGTTGTGTGTTTAATGGTCTAATCATTTCAGCTGGACTTGTAGGCCGTTATATTGTTGGCTAGTTTCATTTATAGTAAAACATCAGATTTTATAAAGTACATGTGTTTTGTGTGCAAAAATCTGAATGTGTAAAGTAACTAGTAACTAAAGCTGTCAGATGAATGAGTAAAAAGAGTAAAAAGTACAATATTTCTCTCTGAAATGTAGCGGAGTAGAAGTAAAAAGTGGCATGAAAAGAAAGGACTCAAGTAAAGTACAAGTACCTAAAATTGGTACTAAAATACAGTACTTGAGAAAATGTACTTAGTTACCACCGCTGCTGGAAATATTTTCTATTAGCCAGTGGCTGTCTATTATTAGAAGAGGAGAGATGGTTAAAACATCTGGAGCCTTTAAATAGCTTACATTACAAAGAAGATACAGACTGTATGAAACCGTTTTTGAACTCTTAAAAGACATTGTTTTAGTGTTTACTTTTGAGGACATTTAGGTTCCCGATGTTTTTCAGAGCCATATTCAGTGTGAAGGGACACAGGTTTCAAATGCAAATCCACATGGATACTGACAGTTAACAAACATATTGTCCCTATGGACACTAACTGTGCATAAGTCACTAATGAGGGGGAAACCTTGTATGGGTAGACAGTCATGTTTAGAGCAATGCTAATGTGACCCCAGAGACACCTTACTTATTTCTCAAAAATAAAAATAATTAAATAAAACATACTAATAGTGTAATAATCACAGTTAAACAGCAATAAATGCAGCTGATGCCATCAAATTATGTAATATGTAAGTCAAAACAATTTCAGAGATATACCACAAGAGGACAGCACAAGCAAATAAGTTGGCCAAAGATATCATTCACTGTTCATTTAGTAAGCATTCGCTGTGGCCTTTTCTGACTGATTCTCCAATCACCAAGAGATGAAACGTCTTTTACGTAAAACGTGATATTAACACATCAGGCTACAATCTGCAACACTGACTGCACATGAGCTCCAAACTGCTGTAAACTGAAAATATATCCTGAAACATGATCTCTAAATCAGGGAGGTCAAACTAAACTTCACTACGGGCCACACTGGAAAAAGAGAATCACATCAAGGGCCAGACATGTAGAGTTATTGCTTTTATTTCATGCAAAAAGTCAAATATCTTTGACTGTATTATTGCATGTCTCATATAGTCTTCTCACTAACTAACTAAGAAAATGCCAAAAATGTAGGGAAAAAAACGTCAGAAACGATGACGAAAGCCCCAAAAACATTGTAAAAAGTGACAAAAACTAGGTGAAAAGATGTATAAGCCAAAATGTATGGTGAACCTAAATTGATATGGGGCCGGATCGAAATTTGCGAGGGGCCGGATTTGGCCCACGGGCCTCGAGTTTGACACATGTGCTCTAGATGATCAGTATGTTTCATACATAAAACCTAATTCTGCAGCTCCAGATGACAGATACATGTAGTGGAGGAAAGGAAAAAAAGTCCCCAAGCATTGAAATACTCTGAAACTACTGCAAAGAGTACTTGTTTAAATGAACATAATGACCTTCTCTGCTGTATATCAAACAGTACATGAGAATGGTGTTCACATCCACCATGATCTAACAGCCTACACATTTTAACTCCTGCTACTTCCCATAGCATGTCCATGTTGAGAATGGCACCAATCATAACCAGTCATATTCAATAAACAGCCACAGGGCGTAGGTTTCCAGCCCAAAATATTCAAGACATCAAGTTCAAAAGTAGGGATGTAACGATACACTCCACTCCCGATTTGATTCAAGATTTTTTGTTCACGATACGATTTTCCCAGGATGTTTTTTTAACAGAATGAGTTACAGACAAATGATTCAAAATATTCCATTATTTCTATTAAACTGTGCAAAACAACAGATGTGTCCTCTTATCAAAAAATGTATTTTACCTTAAATAACAAAGAATAAATAAAAAGAAAATGAATAATGAGATTTAAAAAGCATCCCACATCAAAATAAACTAAATAAATAGAAAACAATAAATATACTGAGAAGACGTAGTGACGTCGGAAGTCAAACAAGTGAAAGTAGATTAGGCCCTAGGCGGTTTTAAAATTGCATCGGGATTTATTTTTATCTCAACCATCCACCACACTTTTCTGTAGTTTTGCTCTCATGTACTGCGCTTCTGTAAGTGTCCTGATGACCGGATTTTCACATGTGGTTCATCAATATTTCATCTCTTCCAGACAGCTTGTAGTCCAAAGCCTAGAATGTATGTGGGTTCATCTTAAAAGTTCCATTCCCTTTTCCTCACAGGGTGTTCAGTTTACGAGGAAAATAATGTCTGTGGATCCCATGAGGCTTAAAACATTTATTAATTGCTTGTATGGTCAGTTTTCTTTTGCTTCAGAGCTGATTATCTTCTTAGTTAAAAAAAAAACCCATGCAGAACTGCCATTGCAAATGTGAGCAGAGCAAACATCCATGTTGCTCTACACAAATACTCCATCCCTGTACTCCTTTCTGCTAATGAAATCTTATTCAATTAAATCTAATCTCATTTTGATCTCATGTGAATGACAGTGATCTGAACCCATGCAGTCCTACTCCTGCTTTTACCAATTCCTCACCAACAATACCCTCTCCTGCCCTAAAACAGTATGTATAAAAGATGTGTAGACATTGCATTTCAAACACATTTTCAACCGTAAACCTCATAAACCCTCATTTCTAAACAAAACAAGATAGTGATGATTGTTTAATGAAATTGAGAGAAATACGGCTGCACGATACTGTATACAATTTTTATTGTCATCGCGATATCAACTGCCGCAATAAACGCATCACGAAAGACGCTCCGAGACCATTTCTGTTGGTTGAAAGAAAATTGCACTTTAAAATGTAACTGTCATTCTTTTTTTTAGTGGTGCCTTTTATATTCAATTCAATGTTCAATTTGTTCAATTTAAAGAGTGTTTGATTGAACAAGCAATTTCGCAATTTGTTGTATTTTAGCAGAATACTAATCTGTTTATTTATCGCAATTAATATTGTTATAGCGATGTTCAACAATGTATATTTTCCTCATATGGTGCCCTGGAAAGAATTATATATTTTGTTGTGTGTGTGTGTGTGGTAAAGATGCTGTCAGTGTGTCGACACATTGGTTCTAGATTCGACCTTGGCTGCTGTAGTGTGTGTGTGTGTGTGTGTGTGTGTGTGTGTGTGTGTGTGTGTGTGTGGTACTGCCATAAGACAGCAAGAGGAGATGATGTCACTGATAAACACGAGTCACTTCCTTCCACGGTGGAGCCCTCTGAGGCTCCGCCTCGAGCAGTGACGCGAGATGATGCAATTGGCTGAAATGGCTATATAGTAAGAGGCAGCAGTAACCTAGCAACGGAGGGTCTATGTGTGTGTGTGTGCGCAGCCTCCCTCCTTTGTCCTTCCTTTGATTATTCAGGGAGAAGGATGGATGAAGGAGAGAGGAAAGGTGACAAATATCAACATTATCGCTCACACAGGAAGGAAAAGACAAAGCACAAAAAAAGAAAGCAACAGCAAGAGATGATGGGATAGGAAATAAAATGAGAAAAGATAAAATGAAAAGACAAAAGGAGCAAGGGAGAAAATCGGGGAGCTGGAAACTAAAGACGGAAAGATGAACAAAAGGAGGAGTTGAATAAAGGACAGACGGATGGAAGGACACCGAAAGTAAAAAGCAGATTAATAAATACAGTGAGAAAAGAAAGAATGAAAAGAAGGGCTGGGACAAGGGAGGAAGAGAGAAGGGGTGAATAGGAGGACAGAAGGATGGGAAACCCAAAGGAGGAAGAAAAAAAGCTGGAGAAAAAGGATCACATTAAGGGAGGCAGCAAAAGAAAAAAAGGGCTAACGGCTAATAATAGTGTGTATATTGTTGCATGTGTTCATGACGCATTCAAAAGTGAAAACTATATAATATATGGAAAGTGTTCAGTAAATACTTTCTTAGACATCTGCAGGTTCTTCAGAGCTTCCTGTCCAGCTGCTAAATTTCGATGTGTGTATACAGTACACTGTACAGTTGTGTTACGTGTGTGTGTGTGTGTGTGTGCTTGTTTTACTATATTCGTGGGGAATAACCAGGGAATACAGTATACTTGTGGGGTCTGCACAGCCTTGTGGGGCCCAAAATGCTGGACCCCACAAGTTTAAAGGGCTGATTGACGATTAAGACTTGGTTTTAGGATTAGGATTACAATTAGGTTATGGTTAGGGTGAGGGTAAGGGTTAAGGTTAGGCATTTAGTTGTGATGGTTAAGGTTAGGGTAAGGGGCTAGGGAATGCATTATGTCAATGACGGGTCCCCACAAAGATAGTGAAACAAACGTACGTGTGTGTGTGTGTGTGTGTGTGTATGTGTGTGTGTGTGTGTGTGTGTGTGTGTGTCTGCCATACGAGTCAGCTTCACTGTACCTGGCTGTATTATAAGTGTGTCTACAAAGAAAAATTTGTGTGTGTGTGTGTGTGTTTGTATGTGTAAACGTTGAGTACATGATGTACCTGACTAGGCAAACATGCCCTCCGGTCAGGAAATGCAGCTTTCAGTCAGTGTGTCATACACACACACGCACGCACGCACACACACACACACACACACACACACACACACACACACACACACACACACACACACACGCACGCACACACAGCATCTCACTATCACCAACGTTATCCACATTAATATTTAGATGCAACAACTGATATATCCAGCTACGAAATAGCCTGACAGTGAAGTTAGAACAGAAGTACAAAGAGCCGTTACTATGGAGTCTTGTCTCGTCTCATTGGTGTGAACTGGCAGGTTTCAGAACGCTGCAGACCGGCGCGTTGCAGGTAGTTGCAAGTTTCATCTCGTCACAAATCTTTGTTCTGAACTGGGTTTCACAGGTTAAATGAAAAAGTCCAACCAGTGAAGTCATCTAAACTTTTTTCTGTCCTACCAAATCAAACTTTGCTACATATATGATACATGCAGTCACACTGGTTTAAGATTGTTTCTTAACTGGCTGATGTCCTGCCACAATTACCTGTTTAAATTGTGGAATTACATCACATTGAGGAAGTGACTGTTTTCGGGGACATTCTAGGGTTGTGTTCAGACCAAATTCTCTAACGCAGCCCCCTAAACAAATGGTTGTCCAACAAATGCAATGTTGATGTGGCGTAATACTGTTTATCTTGCAATTGCAGCGATGAGGAATTGTTGCCACTAAAATCTAAAAATCTTGTCTTATAGTCTTATATCCAGTGTGCAGTGTTTGGTGTCACTAGAATAACAGCAGCCCCCAGACTCAACCATGTCCACCTCATCTAACCTCCACATGTATTGACTACACTCTCTATGAAGCCAGACGGCTTTGAAAACTGGCCAGACTGTTCCCAGGGCTGAGCAGCAGGCTGTATCTTACCAACCTGTGGATGTACAGTATACCGGGCAGTTGTTTTATTGACACTGGGAAGTTGGCACAGATTTTAAAATATACACTGATGTCAATCAGAAGCATACAGTACCACTAACCTCAGTCAGTGTTGGTCAGGTTTAAGACCATTGAGGTGGGATCTTTTAAATGTTTGATAATGACTCACTTGTGTACTGCATTTCTGCTTCAATGGTTTCTCTGCAAAACAGTCCTCCATTATTGCTATGGTTGTTCACAGTCTGCTGCAAGACCTTCCAGTTCTTGTTCTGAATATACAGTGTAGGCTTTTGTTAGTGTGTTTGAACATGTATTCATTAGAACATGTTTCATCAGCAGCAGTCACTTTAAAAGCATTGGAATGCTTCTCCAACTGTCGTCACAGACAGATTTCACTGTGCAGGTACAGGATATGACTAACGCTAATATACCAAGTATACTGACTCATACATGCTTTTTAAACACTGTCATCTATATTTGGACTGTGTACCCTGCCTGTGCCAGGGCACACAGGCACACCTCCTCTCGCTACACCCCAGCAGCAAGAAGGGCGGTCCGGTAGGACACCTCACTCATTCCACTCAGAGAACAGGGGTTTACGAAAGTTACCTAAAGTTCTTTTTCATCAACCGGCTGCTCTCAGTATCGGATCCTGACGCACCAGGCACGCTTTAGCGTCTGCATGGGATGCACCGGGCAGAGCAGCAGCTTGACCGCGGCGCTGTAAGATGACGTAGTAGGTCGGGGTGGTGGATGGGTCAAACAACACAGGACTTTCACCCAGGAGAGCGAGGTTCATGTCACTGAAACGTACATTTTGTAAACCCACCCAGGATCTTTCTCAAACCCTAACTAAGTGGTTTTACCCTGTCTAGTCTTTTATTTTTAGCATGCATTCACACACTGCGGTCGACAGACAGTCCGGCAAAAACGTGTCTTTCCATTCATTTTGAATGGAGGGAGTGCGTTTAGGCTGCGGCGTTGGGGACCGCAGGGGGGAGCTGGAAAAATCTGCAGCGGCCTGTGGCAAAAAATTGAGACTGATTCAACTTTTGGTAAAAGGCAACACAACGTCACCCTGCGGTGGCAAATCATGTAACCGCTGATCAAACTTGTCAGTGTGTTTTGAGGCGGTGTGAGAGTCCCGTACAGAACACAGGAAACACCACTGCCTCTATCGCTGCCACAAGAATGTTTTTAAACACCAAACACAAGCACTGAACTGCCCAGGAGTTTGTGGAACAGCTGACGGGGGGGGGGGGGTAAAGAACACTACAGGATGTCACACAAATGGGCCATTTCAGTGACACTCACCGCCGCACAACCCTGCAGCGAATCATTGGATAGATCCCTTTGGTCTAAACGTGCCCTCAGCCTGGTTCTAAGTATTGCTGAACTCTCTTTGCACCTCGAGTATTCCCCAGTCCTGTGTTCAGAAGAGGTTCAGCTAGCAGCGGACACGGATGAATGTCGCCTCAGTCACTGACGTGAACACAAGAATGGAGAGAAAGCAGCACAAAAGCCCCAAGGGAATGAACACTCGTCTTTTCACAGCCACCTGATAGTTCTGTTTGCTGTCAGGTAGGGAGAGGCTAAGCCCAGCAGCGCACACATCACACATACACACCTACACACCTACAGGTGTTAACCCTTTGACTCTGGCTATTGAGTCATACACACACACATACACCTAAAGCCCTTGTTTAATAATTTACCCTGTGAGGGTTAATGAGAACAAGGTATTTAAGACTTTTATGAGTTTAAACATTTTTTTACGGTTCTTGGTTTTACCCAAGGCATCATATGGCATCATTCTCTTACTGTGGCATTTCTCTTGCAGCAGAAACAAAGGTAAGTGCACTTTTCTTGGAGAATTAAAACACCCATAGGGCGTGATTTAAGATTTGTAACGGTAACATTCTGAACTTTGGTTACCACTACATACCGGTGTTTGGGTTTGATTCGAAGACCTAGACATAACAAACCTTCAGCTGGACAGAGATAACTCTCCTTACTGAATGACGTCGGCCACACCTCTACGGAGTCGGGTAGTAAAGCTGCAGGTACAACAGGTTTCGACAGCTCGCTGACTGAGCTGCTGATTGAAAGCAACATTACCAAAAAGCAGAGATCTCTGATTAAGGTGAGCAACTCGGCTGGACGAACAAAAGAACAGGATTTCTTTCGTTAAACAAGATTAAAAGAAGTCTGCATTCTTGTCAGAACCACTAATCTCGCAAAGACACAGTCCCTGTCAGACTGAGCTGGATATGAGATAAAAGATCAAAGTCATCTGATTATGAACTCATTTTCCGATCTGACAGCACCTTTATGTTACGACTGAGTTGGTTATCTAGGATGATGAGACCTTTGCTTCTTAGCCATCCCAGCAACATGGTTCTATCAATGGCATTGTCAGTCGGCCCACTAGTTGGCCCAGACTGACAATGTCTTTACAACTACTGGATACATTGAAATTTGGTACAGATATCCATGGTGGTAATCCCCGGATTTTTTCTGTATCGCCACCAGCACATGGTTTGGCACCAAATTGTGTACAGACATCCATGCTTCTCAGAGGAAACACAATATTTCTGATTCTCTGACTATTCTTCTTGAGCTAACATGCAATTTTGTGTAAAATGTCCCAACAACTATTGGATAGATTGCCATGAAATCTGGTACACACATCCATGGCACCCTAAGGGTGAATTGTAATAACTTGATCTTTGGACTTTTTATCTAGCGCCATCATAGGGTCAAAATTTCCATTTGTCCAATAGACTACTTTGGTTTATGACCAAATACTGTAGCTGCAGAACTAATGACATTCCCAGCAGCCGCGTATTTTGTATTTAGTGCTAATTAGCAAATATGAACCTGCCAACCCGCTAAACTAAAATGGTACACATCCGCATGTTACCATTGTCACTGTGAGCATGCTAACATTCGGACATTAGCATTTAGCCTCACAGCCACTAGTGGAGACTGTTGAAAGATACAGGTTTATAGTTAAATCATTTCCAAAACAAAGAGACTTACTCATCAATATTCAAAAACAAACGGAGATGGGACAAAAGGAAAACAGGAATAAAACCACTGACCAGATCAGCAAATATAAAATAACCAAATTTCCCCATGAATAATAAAGCCAGAACAAATGGGGCTTTTCATTTGTGGGCTGTCTATGTGACAGATCACATAGACAGAACTAGGGCACATATCAAGTGTAAGAGTATTATGAGCAGAAGTTTTGCACATTTAGATTAATTCAATCAACTTATTCTTATGTCACGTGACTTTCAATTGGTGACCATATTTTAGAAAACCATCTATGCATCCAGTATATTCCTGATAAGGATTATGTATTTGGCCAAAGAGAGAGCAACCCCTGAGACAGATCACTAGTCTTTATGCATTGAATCAGATACAGACAAACATATTCATGTACACAAGCTGTCACATCTGAGGGATGAATCTTGAAATGATTGTGTAGCCTTTGGCCTGCTGAAGGCCACACCTGCGCCTCCTCCCTTAGAGACTGAGTCTGCAGAGGATTCACAATAGATGCACTGTGACTTCGCAACCCGAGCTGCACGCACAAACATATCAAGTGGCTGACCTGCAATCAACAGCCTTAACAAGCTGCAATCATCCTCTGCTACATGTCTTAGGGTGACAAGATACAATGCAGACTAGAGTTGAATTATACAGCCAACTTGTGTATTTTGTTTATATGCATTCATTGATTCATTGATATATTTTTCACAGCTTTTTCCCTTGTGATCAGGCACAGAAAAAAAATGTTTCAATACATCCAACATAAAGGGCGACATAAGGGACTAGTTTATGTTTTTGTGTTGTTCTCAAGCAATATGAAGGAAAACCAAATAACAATAAAAAAAATCTCTCTCTCTCTCTCTCTCTCTCTCTCTCTCTCTCTCTCTCTCTCTCTCTCTCTATTCAATTCAAAGGAGCTTAATTGGCATGCAAGTTTCAATAACAATGTTGCCAAAGCTTCAATATACAATATGTCCAAATATTCAGACAAAACACAATGAACAGTTATATGAACATTAACACAATATTAGGATGATTTACATTAATTATATAAATCTATTTGTATGACAAATATGAAACACAAATATGAAAACAAAAGTTATTAAGCAATATGAAGGAAAACCAAATAATAATAAAAAATCTCTCTCTCTCTCTCTGTGGAGGAGCCAACTTTAAATGCGGTGTTTACAGCCACCAACCGACAAAAGTAACGTATTATTCCTTTAATTACATACTTGTGTAAATAGGCCACATACACAACACTGTTGAATTCTAATGACATGCACTTTACTGTCTTCTTTATCTGATGCTGTCATCAAGAGCAATAATCAGAGGGGGAAGAGGAGCAGGCTCAATGTCTCGCTAGGAGGATCATTTTGGTTTATTACAACTTGACTGGTATTAAACAAGCCAAGAATTTAGCCCGATTATCTAAAGCCTGCAGCTTATAAATGTCAGCAATGTCCCCCACAGCACAGAGAAGTTGGGCTAATAGTCATAATAAGAGTTTGGGTACTAACTAGGGGTGTAAATCACAAGTTTTATCACGATACGATAATAAATCGATTCTTTGGACAACAATATGATAGCTTCTGATATCACAAAGTCTGCCACGATACTATTTCGATTTGTCTCCATTCAGGGGCCTTCGATCGATATGAGATGATGTCATTAATGTCCATTAACACACATGTGTATCAACTCACAAACAGTTAATATATGTTTGACTAACCTGAGGGTTTGATTACAACCTGTCTGATCAGCTGACTTCTTTCAATGTTGCCCAAAGCACAGCACTTTACTTTACAAAACAGTGTTAGTATTTGGGATAAGAGCCAACACAGGCACAATAAGCTTGTAATAGTTGTAATAAAGTGGAATAATCCAATAAGGACACATGAAATCAGATATGATGCTTTCCAATAAGATGACAAACATTCCAGTGGTGCATAGCGACTGGAAGAAAACAAATCATATGTTAACTGAAAAAAAGAGAAGCTTGTTTTCCATTTGGACAAGTTGTTGTTACATAAGCCAGGACGCAGACATGCTGCTGTGTGTTATCCAAGCAGTAACAACTCCTACATTCATTCAATGTTGTCAATTGAGTTACATTCCTTTTGCATTTGTGTAAAGTTAGGACAGAAATGTATCTCCAAAGAAGGAAATTTCATAAAAAAAAGAAGAAAAAAAAAAGCCAGTTCATACTGTACATTTAGACAGATAGCAGCGGCACCAGAGGCCGCGGCCTGCTTTGTTTTTGTCACTTGTGGGTAACTGACACTTGTCGTAAACAGAAGTGGTTGGACAGGAATTATCAGACACCTTTGAAGGTGGCGTGTTGGAACAGGAGAGCAGAGAGTCAGAGCCTCGCCTCTCTGCTGCCCTGAGCGGCAGCCTCCCTCTGGGGAAAACACACGCACTCTGCTTCAACTGGCCAGCATGCACAACGAGTCTCAACCACTCCTGTCACTCAACGAAATATAAAGCTGAATACCAACGGTGGAAGAAGGATTAAGATCCTTTACTTCAGTAAAAGTACTAATACCACACTGTAAAAATACTCTGTTACAAGTCAAAGTCCTGCATTGAAAATGTGACTTAAGTAAAAGTATATAAGTATCATCAGGAAAATGTACTTAAAGTATTACAAGTAAAATTACTCAAAGCTGGACTTGTAGGCCGTTACATTGCTGGCTAGTTTCATTTATAATGAACCATCGTATTTTACAAACTACATGTGTTTTGTGTGCAAAAATCTTAATGTGTAAAGTAACTAGTAACTAAAGCTGTCAGATGAATGTAGTGGAGTAAAAAGTACTATATTTCTCTTTGAAATGTAGCGGAGTAGAAGTAGAAAGTGGCATGAAAAGAAAAGAGTCAAGTAAAGTACAAGTATCTCAACATTTGTACTGAAGTGTACAAACTTGAGTAAATGTACTTAGTTACGCTCCAGCACTGATGAATACAAGCAGTGTTTCACTGTGACTACCTGCACTACATGTGTAGTGTAAATACCTACAGTATAAACTCTCAGCTGCCACCAGAACAAGCCTCAGGATTTATTCATGTGTGTTCCCTCCACTCCCTGGTCAACTAAGCGGACATTTTTTTTCATTTTCAAGCTGCATTTTGAGACAAAAACAATCTCCGTTCACATAAGAGTTTTAGCTCCAGTAGCAGAACTAATCTGCATCCACATTAACACGTCTAACACATATCACATGACCATTCACACACACTGGGCATGCACGTGAGGGTGTAAACAGGAAGCAGATTGTCTGACGTTACTCTGCGGTTAAATATCATAGATGTATACATTGAAAATACAGAAAATACTTTGTTGAAAGGACTACAATGGTGAAAAGTAAGAGCAGGGGTGGAACTGTTACTGAAAGGTACGTAAGCTACCTAACCGATAAGACTGACTGACGCGCGTCCTCATTTCCAAAAGTCTCCGTTTGTCCCCTTCCAGACTACAACGCAACCCTGGAGTTTTCAAACCGTGGGCAGCAGTGTTTCCAAATGTCTCCGTTTCAGGGGCTCAGAAACGCCGGAAGAGTGTGAACGCGAGGCGTGAACTTTGCAAAAGATATTCGTTTTTTTAAACCAAAATGTAGTGTCTTTAACATCTTCAAAGCAGCTCACAGCTGCAGCACACCTGACATGTTGACATGTACCGTACTGGAGGGTTAAGCCACATACAGGTCACAGAGTTTGCTGCCGTTGTAGTAGTTTGTATATGGTGGTACAGTACATTATGGCATGCTGTTTAGAAAATGACAGAAAAACACTTGAGCCTTGCTGAACTTTTGCCACATTGCAAAGCAACATCCTGTTTTGGCCAATCATATATGTACATGCAAGAACATTCATGGTGGATTACTTTAAAATGTGAGTGGACGGTCACAATGAAAGATAGAATAATTGCCGCCGGGATACATTTCCGGAGTTGTAACCAAACTGGCTTGGCTTCGGATCTTTGAGGCAACATCCCCACCAACGCAGCCCCCTTGTGTTGTTAGAATGTAGCGCTGTTTTCAGTCTGAACAGCTGTTAACACTTGAACATTTGGACTCAAAGTTTGAGAATGTTGAATACAAGAGAGTATGGAATGAAAGTCCAAGAACATGGAACAATACCCGAGACTCTGCAACATCCCAACCAAGACAAGGTGTTCAAAATGTTATGTTTCTTCATCTTAGGGATCGTTTCTTCCCACATTTTATTTTCAGCTCCATTTCCCCTGGTACTTGTTACATTAGCCTTATGGCCCCGCGATGCTCTCACAGGTTGAAGTAGAGTTAACCAATGTGGGTTTTAATGAGGGCCAGTTCTGATATTTTTGGATTGCGGCTGCCAAGGGAGGTTTATCACAGAGATTCTCAAGCTCTTTCTGGCATGTGACCGTGTTTCAAGTCCAAAAATTCTCATGAACCCAACAAAAACATACATGTCGTGCGAATCTGATTACGTGTATTTTACTTTAGTAGTCTATTCTTTAAAAAAAAAAAAGAAGAAAACTGTACAGAGTTCCAAATTTAAACCTCTCTCTCTATTTCTTATTATTAGTACCATATTTGATGAAGTAGCCTAGATGTATTGCACTTTCAGGGGTTGTACCTACATGGTTGAATGCACTAAGTCGCTTTGGATACAATCATCAGCCAACTACATGTTATGTAATGTAATGTAATGATGGTAAAATAAAGTAGTTCAAACGTATACATTGCTCTATTAACCCTCCTGTTGTCCTCGTGTCAAATTTGGCCCGTTTTTAAAGTTTCTATATCAGAAATATAGGTTTCTTTCAACCAAATTGCCCCAAAATAACATGGATGGTTCCATACAATGTTCTTCACAAGTAAAATTAAAGATCAGTTTCAGTTTCTTTCATTACATTTTTGGAGTTTTATTCAATATTATAGCATATTTCTGCTTTTTAAACTAAAAAATGAGGTATGATTTCATAAAAATGAGGTTTATTGACCATGAATTCCAAGAATAAGTGTGAAACTAGTGTTTATAATTTGGTGTTAGTGGTGTATATACTGGTGGGAAAAAAAAAAGAAAGAAAAAAAAAGTTGAAAACATCAGAAAAAGCGTCAAAAACAGCGAAGTGACAAAAGTGCCAATCAGACAAACAAAGCGACAAAAAAGGAACAGAAATATCAAAAAAGTTACAAAATGATAAAAAAGCAACAAAAAAATCAAAAAACAACAACTGAAACTAAACAAAATGCGACAAAAACGTCTAAAAAAAGTGCCGGAAGCTTAGAAAAAAAATGCAAAGAAATATTGAAACATTATTTATTTTAGCTGGGAGGACAACACAAGGGTTAAACACATCCATGAATGAATTTAAATAAAAAAGGACAAGGAATGAAAACTAGCCAAAATGCAGTCATCAGACCCGGACAGACCCGACCAGAGAGAGCGAGCACGTGGTACTCTATTGATACCAACAACAAACAGCCTCAGCTGAAAAGATTAGTGCTAAGAAGGCAAAGGGAGGAACACAATGAGAGGAAAGGAAAAAAGATGCCGAGGCTGAGATAACACCAAGCCACTACCCTTTTTTCAGCATTAGAGAAGCATAGAAATACAACACGATGACTCATCGGAAAAAAATTCAAACGTAACCAATTAAATGTGGCCCTGTCACATCAGTCTGGCAGGCTGATGGTGTCAACAGCCTCGCAGACAGAAGTCCGAGTCAACAGCTAAACAAACAGCTGTGTTGAACTGCACCCAGAGCAGCACGCTCTGACGAGAGAGGGCCAAGTTCAACTTCAACTGAAGACATTCACAGAGAAGTTGCAACACAGGATGGCAGATATTAAATGAGTTTTGTCCTGCTGTCTGAGGAACATCTCTGTTGGCCAGAATTTCACAATAGTTTGTATTGAATAGTGAATGTGTCAAAACAAGTTATGCTTTGTTATGTTGTGTTAAAAACAAATACCTAAAATCACACTCAATGGTTTTGATATATTGTTTAATAGTTCCCGCAAATATTGAAATGTTAAGGGGAACTTTTACAAACTATGTCTTGTGGAGCTGAAGAGCCGGAGTCAGGATGGGGTAAGTCTCAAATTGACAGCTCTATCTCCACAGCGCTGTGGAGTAAGGTCTGGCTACACCACACATACATTCTGGGATAAGACAAAAAAAAAAAAAACTTTCTGGGTTGTGCATTTCTTTAAACCAATCACAATCGTCTTTGGCGGACCCAGAGACAGTGGCTCTGCTGAATAGTCTCGCAAAACTTATTTTGGCGGAACATTTGCACCCCACAAAAGAAAACGCCACATACAATATTAAGTGAAGTTACCTGTTCACACAATACAGTAACGTGAGCTATTTAAATTAGCTGGATACATGGTTAAACCTCATTTGCTCCAGTGTATCTCCGTGTGTACTTCGTCCACAAAAATCCCACCAATCGGTCCCACAACGTCCCAATTAGAGAGGAAATGCCGTAAACATATTCTTTGTAAATCTTAACAATCATTCACCGAAAAAAAAACAAGCAGGCCTGCCTTGTTGCACAATCAGAATTTTCTCCAAAACTTGACATTTTCAGCGTGTAGCTTGCTAGCTCAAAAAGTAGTTTGGTTTCTGAAGGGAACGGAGTTTGAGAACGGCAACACACAGAGAGCGGAAGGAGAGGGACATCTGACGCGTCAGGCAGTTGACCTGGAAATGTCCTTCTGTTGATCCAGACTGAGACTATGATGCGGTTAGCTTAGCTTAGCATTAAGACTGAAAGCAGGGCAAAGGGCTAGCTCTGTCACAAGTTAAAAAAAAAACCCTTCCCAGCCCAGTGTCCCTGAAAATGACGTTATTGACTTATAAATGACTCATTAAGTGAGTACAGGATGTGATTGTCACTGTTCCACTCCCTGCTCTATCACTCTCAGCCTGGCAGTCAGTGTTACCCTTAAAACCACGTATTCAGAATAACTCTGATTCAAAGGCCTTGTTAAAGCCTTTTATCCTTTCTTTGTGACGTTTTTCGTCTCATCTCTATTTTTATTTTCCTCCAATATATTTCTAGCTTCGTTCTTTAGTCTTCATGATTATTTTAGTCTTTTAACCCTGCTGTGTTTGCAACATGATTTTGAAAGTGTGCACTTGATATTTGATCAGTTAATATTAGTAATGGTAATATTACACCTTGTAGTGTGTGAATATTAACTGTCAGGGTCATGGCAGGATGACTGGAACTGTACATGGAAATTGGACAGGAAACAGTACTGAGTGTCCAGTCTGAACATTAGCTAACAAGCAGCACTCTAACTAACCCTTGGCAAGCTGTCAAAGCCACACTGAGTATATTTGCTCAGTGTGTCTCCACTGCAGGTGTGTGTGTGTGTGTGTGTGTGTGTGTGTGTGTGTGTGTGTGTGTGTGTGTGTGTGTGTACACACACACACTGGGTACATGCACTGGACTTTGCACTGTCATGCAAAGGAATAGAACAACAAATAGCACTAAATGTTCTGAAAAGTGAAGAAAACTGATCGTGACAAACAGGGATGAAGAGATAGAGATAGACAGAGCGTGTGTGTGTGTGTGTGTGTGTGTTGTTTCATGTTGATGCTGAAGGGGGAAACAAGGCTAACTTTCCAACTTATATAAATCTTTACTCAGCAGATTCACACTGCGATAACCTACTTTACATCCTCCTCGTCTCATCTTTATTCAGATCTGACGAACAGCTCTGTCAGGTGCTGTGCTGCCGCCTCCGGAGCTCTGTTTATGCCCAACTGTCGTCAAGATCTGAGGAAACGCAGCCGCGATAAGTTCGTCACAAACCGCAATTATACAGGTCATATATTTCTGCTCTTTGATTTTCATTACATCCCATTTATAGGACATAAGAAAGTGCCACTGTGTCTTCAGACTACCAGGATGTAATAAACCGGGACATGGTCCTATGATTCCAATGGAATCGTTTAGAAAATGTTGGTTTCGGATCCGATCGTTGGGGTCAAATTTAACACAAGCAAGTTTTGGTTTTCGTAGCGGCCGCCGTACTTTCAGCTTGTCGTGTTGCATCCATGGAGCACAGTAAGCAGCGCTCTAAAGTGTCGCTTATTTAACACTGAAAAAGCATAAATGTTCCTCTTATCTGTGAAATAAGCATGTGACCCGTTTTCAACTCTGCCCCTCAATAAATGGGAATCGAGAATAGATAAGAACCGGAATCGACAGGCAGACTTGTTGGAAATCAATCATTGTCTTGGAATCAGAATTGTTCAAATCAAAACAACGCCCAACCCTATGCTGACGTCATGCCAGTTTGTCAATGAAAAGCCTTTTCGAGTCTATGTCAAGATAGAAAATGTGCTCGTTAGCCAATCACCCTCATCAGTCAAACTGATGCTCATTTACTCAAGCAACTCAACTTCGTTAGAGTAAACAATGTCCATGATGTGACTGCATGTTCGATCCACTGCAATATCCAATACTTTGGATAATATTGACTTTCCAAATAATTGCACAGGGGATGGTTCTGGTGTATAGTTTATGAGAAATAAACAAAATGAGGACATAAATCATGTCAGCGACACAATATACACAATTTCACACATTAAGCAAGAGCTTACAAAAAAAAGAAAACGGACTAAGAATCGGATTAAACATCCAAACCCATACTAGAAGTCATAATTCAATGTCGCCTCCCCAACTGAAAAACACCAACCTCAATCCTCCACTCTGATGAGACTGGGAGACTCCAGTTCCCCAGGCGCTCTTTAGCAGTCGTAAATAAGCATGTGACTCAGCCATGAAGCCAGTCAGCTTCTATCAATCAACTAGAACCAAACCAACACCCTCCACTGAGCCACAGCACTGCAACCAGGGAACAAGTTCAAACATCAGTACGTCCTGCTTATGCAAGAAGCAGTCCCAATGCACAAGGAGACGTCTTTAAGGGTTAGAGCGTTGTTCTGTAAGGAATACTTGTCACTCTGGAAACCTAGTCAACAGCCTTTCAATGCCGCTGCTTTGGAACATTTCCTACACTCTGAAATGAACCGTATTGTTCCTACCAGGCCTGCACGATATGAGGAAAAGATAACGATATTACTTGCGAAAAAAAAAAAAAACGATATTAAAACGTGCTCGGTTCTACTTTCAGTATTCTGCTAAAATACAACAAACTGCTCGGTGAATTTGAAAACAAATGAAAGGAAATCATTTACAACATCCTTTTATTAAGCAAATTGTATTGAATGGAATATAAAAGGCAGCATTAAAAAAACAAGAATGACAGTTACATTTTAAAGTGCAGTTTTCTGCTGATATTTTCTTTCAACTAACACAAGAAATCTCAGAGTGTCTTTTCAGGATGTGTCGCAGCCTTTCGCGATGTGTTTACTGCACCAGTTGATATTGTGATGATGATAAGAAAACGATATGTTGTGCAGCCCTAGATCCTACATGTAAGCCATTTGTTTTACACGAATGTATGTCTTGCACATTGAAAGTTACGCGCTCATTATGTCCCGTTGCGTCCCCCTGCATGAAATGCAAACACATAGAGCTCCCAGCACCCTCTGTGCCTCCACCAGGATGTTACTGACCTTAAAGGCAAACTTGCGGGTGATGTTATCCGAAGGTTCCACTCCTCCGATTCGGAAACTAAGCAGCGGCAAACTCCCTAACACCGTGTCCTCCTTCTCATCTGTGAAGAGAGAAATGAAAGTGTGAAAACCTCACAGAAGAGAGAATCAGAGAGGAACAGAACAACGATCTGAGGCATGGCTACACCTACTGTGTGAGAGAAATAACAATTACAGCCAGAGCCAATTCATCCAACCTGCAGGATAAAAAAGACAGCAAAACAGAGAAGGAGTGTTCAGCACAGTCCAAACATGAGGGTGGAATCCAAGCTGCCCTCCTCCCAGCACAATCTCTGCTCCCACGGTGACAGCTTCCTAGAATAGATATCCATTATGGTCTGAGGTTCCCTCTGATAAGCAGCGGTAATGGCTCACACGCTCTCTCTCACACACACACACACACACACACACACACACACACACACACACACACACACACACACCAGGATCCAGCGACGATAAATAGAAGCCCTGTAGAAGGAGAGCACCGGTGACTAAATAATGAAAGGAGGCATGAAAATTTCAGCAGTTTGAAAAGGGATACACTCCTCTCTCTCCGTGAACATCCTACCTCCTATTTCTTGAACGCAGCTCTGCACCAACACTCTCCCTGCTGTGCTGAGTGTGTGTGTGTGTTTATGTGTGTGTGTGAGACAGAGAGAGAGAGAGAGAGAGAGAGAGAGAGAGAGAGAGAGAGCAAACAAGGGCAATGGAGCAGAGAGAGAGAGAGAGAGAGAGAGAGAGAGAGAGAGAGAGAGAGAGAGAGAGAGAGAGACACACAGAGATCTGGGGGAGGGGGAAGGGCTTGTGCAATCATACAATACCCTGATTCTGTGTGTGTGTGTGTGTGTGTGTGTGTGTGTGTGTGTGTGTGTGTGTTTGTGTGTGTGGGGGGGTGGGGGGGGCAAGCAGGTACAGTTGGCTGGGGGCCAAGATTCCTGCAACACTGAGTCACGTGGGCTGATCATTATCTCACGCCCACACATGTGCTCACACACACACACACACACACACACACACACACACACACACACACACACACACACAAAGGGACAGCAGGTGAATAGAAAAACTTCTACCTCCCCTCCGTCTGTGTCTCCCCCCCACCACACATTTGAATGGTTTACTGATGTCTGTATTTATAGACTGCAACCATGAACTTGCATTATCTTAGACTATTTGAACAGAAACACACACACAATGCAACATACAGGAAGGTACGCAAACTGATAATGACACATTCATGTTGGTCAATTTGGTTAATTAATTACAGAAAAAAAAAATTTGTCAAAAAAATAACGCAGATGAATCACGCTCTATGATGTACGATCTAACAGTACTTGCAGCTCACCTATCCTTCTACCACAGGTTATGGCCAACAAGAACACTTTTAAGGGGAGCTATTTTAAATTCAGCAGCCCCTACCAGGGGTTTAAAGGGGGGATGCTAAAGTGCACCAATGACCAAGTCCCACAGAGGGACTGAAGGTTTGGTCCTGCCAACTCTCAGCCTCTGGGCACGTCTGAGGAACCAATGAAATCCAGGATCATTCTCGTTCAGTGTGTATTTGCAAACACAGACGGCCTTGATTTCTGTCACAATCCCTCGCAGGGTTATGGCAGACTCCCAGCTACCAGGTAGGCTGCAGCTGAGTGGGGATCCACCTGGTGAGACACCCCCTCAGAGTAGACAGCCCTACTGAATGGCAGAGATGCTCACAAGTCATTCAGCTAGAGTCCAAGGCTACATTTACATTGCTACATATTGGTTTTTAAGCACAGTTTAGAGCCAAAAGCGATCTCAGTGCACATTGTCTTTCCAGTTTAAACTAACACGCCTAAACCACATATGTCTTCAACATTCTCGTATACTGGGAATCAACAGGAGGCAACATGTATACTCCGCCCGTTGCTGGTAGTTGCCATGGTAATGTTAGTAGCTTAGTCTCAGAGACTGAGACATCATGACCCAATCAGGCGGCGCAACGTTGGCCAAAGGTCTCCGTTTGTGGCCGTTGAGACTGCAACACAACCCCGCAGATTCCAAACCAAAACGAGTGTTTTCAAATGTCTCCGGTTTAGAGGCTCTGAAACGCCAGAGCAGTGTGGATGCAAGGTGTAAACGTAGCAAAAGACATTCGTTTTTAAACCAAAACGAAGCAATGTAAATGTAGCCCAAGTCAAGTCTCAAGTCTTGGAGCTTGAGTCCACATATTTTGCATTTTGTTTGGGCCTTGTTGTCTGAAGTTTTTGAAGCCAAAGCTTCTGATGAATGGCACAGCAGCTGCCGGTGCAGTCGATATGTTTGTTGTCCTCGCTCACGCAGCAGATAGGTTATGTATTACGTGGTATGTAGGTAGGTCATAGGTTACGCAGGGAGGGGAATGTTTCCTAAAAATAAAGTTTGTTCGCAAGTCCCGCATCTCAAGTCTGAGTCGAGGCTGAAGTCTTTTGAGGACGAGACTCAAGTCAAGTTGGAAGTCCGAGTCTCAAACTCGAGTCCCCATCTCTGCTGGATGGGGACCGGGCTTCTTGCATAGTCCTTAATACAGGCTCTGGCAAGCCAAGAGGCCATCCCTTTCAGGGCCCAGGCCACTGATCTGAGCCCTGCCAAGAAGGGGTGGAACAGGGTCCTGCTCGACTGAGACAGCAGGTTACCTCCGAAGTGGGAGCTCCCATGGTGTTTCGTCCAAGAGAGGCGGAATCGCCAAAAACCACGTCATGTGGGGCCAAAGCGGAGCCAGCCAAAACCAGCCTCACCCCTCCTACCTGAACCCTTCAGAGAAGGCAACGTGGTCTATTAAGTAGATAGCTGAGCTAGCATATAAATATGAAATATTCGAATAGCTGCTAGCATGGCTGTAGACTCTTAACCTGGGATTGGGATGGGATTAACATTATAGGGGGGAGGTGGGGAATGAAGTATTCCCTGTCCTCCTCCATTGGGAAATACAGGATATGGTATGTAATGAACAGGGACATTCAGCAGGACAAAGCTAAAAAAGAAAGCCAAAAGCTTCTCCAGAGGGGCACGGGAGAGTTAAAGGGGAGGCGTGAAGGGAGAGACATGAGCCAAAGAGACTGTGTGGGGTAATTTGAGTCGTAATTCAGTTGTACAGACCTAGAACAGATACTGATATCATTCAGGTTGAGGTACACTTCCCAAGGATGTCATTATTTCAGATGCCCATCGCATGTAATACGTCCATAAATCTGCTTAGAAATCAGAGAAAGAACGACGCTTCAGAACTTGCCTGAGCATGATCACATTTTTAAGTTTTCTTAAGTATCAAAGTTCTCCACTGATACGCGTTTGTACATCCACTGGTACAGTGCACATAGTTCCATTCTCGCACAGTTTATCAAGACTTTTTTTTTCTCTCTGTAACTTGAAATGTATATGTATATATTTATAATACTTGTGATAAAAAAAGTACTTAAGTAAAAGTCTTTGTCACAGTAACAAGAGTAAATGTAATTTGTCACCTGTTACATGTAATTCCACCCCTGAGTGAAGGCAACTATACAGCAAAATATTAACAATAACGGACACACTTTTGCCCCGTTAAGCACATTTACATTTTTGGCAAAACAAAATGTATCTATAAAATGTATCTGTTTCTAGTATGCAATGGGGTGGTAGATTATTGTTATTATACAGTATAAGTTAAGTATAGACTTTTATTGAGATAATTCAAGACTGAATATAACATACATTAAGACCATTTGAAATTGCTAATTTGGATAAAATGAAGTGAAATAAAACATTTTGGAAAATGAGAGATTATACATTTACACTCAAACTGTTTAATGGCCTTTTGTTAGAAAAATTCTTGTTATTATTAAACTGTTTGCATAAGAATATCATATTATACTCATTGCTCTCCCACAAGATAACATGGAGCCATTGGCTATCTTGTCTGGAGCCTGAGGGCAGAACATGCACTCCCTGACCAGATAAGGGAGATGTCATCGACTCTGACCAGATAGAGGAGAGGACATCGACTCTGTATTATGTCTTCATATTAATCATAAAAAGCCGATGTAGAGGGCTTCTCGTTAGTCAAATTTTCTGTGCTTTGCTGTAAGTGCTGCAAATTGACTCTACTTGCAGGTAAAAACTAACTTTATGACATTTTCAGTGTTTCTGTCCATCTCTTGATAAATAATTCTTGTAACAACTTTTGTTATTTTTTTTTAAATTGAGCATATTGATTATAGAGTATCATTGATATCGATAGTCTAATCTAAGTGAAGAAATATCTGAAATATAAAACTTATTTGTCTAAACAGACACACTCATATAAGCCCAAGCTGTGCCTCGGAGGAGTCAGAGATAGCCCTGTAAAACACCCACACAACAAAAAACGGGGCTTTTTCTCCTCCCCTTGTGCCCATGTTTTGGCCCTCAGTCCTGGGTGGCATAGCAATTGCAGTGGTAAATTGCAAAGTCACAAATTCCTCCCTCCATTGCTCGCTCTCTGTCTCTCTAAGCCTTCGTTTCCAAAACACAGCTGGGCCAGATGGAGAGGAGAGGAGGCTGGAACACAACAGACGTGTTCAGAATACAGAGAGAAGCCCCCAGCACAGAGGGAAATAACGTCAGAATAAGAAAGAAAAGAAAAGAACGGGCACGGGCACTTGTGGGCCATGTTTGTTATTAGAAGTTTGTAAAATCATCACAACCTTAGCCTAGATTATTTTGTTAAACTGCTACGGAGAAAGAAAGACAAAGGGGACAAAGAACTGTATGTCAAATATAGCAATATGGAGGGATTGGTAGATAGAAAGAATAGATAGATAGATGGAAAGATGGATGGATGGATGGATGGATAGATGGATAGATGGATGGAGAGAAAGAATAGATAGATAGAAATATAAATAGATGGATTTTATTGCCGTACAGAGTGTACATATGAACAACATTTTGTTCCACTGGCTCATAAATACTGCCTTAACTAAAAACAAAATAAGTATAAATAAAATATGACACTGAAAAAGGAGTTTGACAGGAGCATAACTATTATTATTGTGTGTTTTGTTGGCGGTTGGACTCTTATCACAGTGTGTTTTCTGTGAACAGCTTCTGTCTATCAGGGCTTTACTGCTGCATTCTGCACAAGGTTAGTCAAGGCTGCTATCAGCTCCGAGGTAGAGGACAACACATCACTGAGACATGAGGCCCACAGTACTGGACACTTACTGCAGCGCTAGAAACAGACAAGTCCCCTGGACTCATTATAAGACTGGAAAACCACGGAATACAAAAGCACTGGGATTTGGATACAGATCAACTAAGAAAATAATTCAATTCATACATTTTCTCTTAAATTGTATTGTTTTTGGTAAAGACGAGTAATTTAACTTCAACACTTGATTTTAAAAACATTTCTTGTCATTTTTAATGGTGTATTTATTATTTTAAGAACACCTAATGAGCTAGTTATGGAAAAAACAAACATTGCATTCATCAAATTATTGTTGTTCAATCTCTCCATTTGAACAAAAATGGTTACCAAAGTTATAATAAATGAGGAGATCTTTTTTTCATAACTAACACATATGTTTTTTTACTTTCAGCAGTGGTGGAATGTAAACCAAGTACATTTACTCAAGTACTGTACTTAAGTACAAATGTTGAGGTACAGCTAAAATGATTAGACCATTAAACACACAGCTGTTTGGATCCTTTCCAGTTTCTAAAATGGGAGGATTTTTCTGCATTGAGTACTTTTACTTTTAATACTGGGTACTTTCACTTAAGTAAAATGATCTGAATACTTCTTCCACCGCTGATTTCCAGAGACTGCAGCCACCATTACCATGGTGATGTGCTCTGCTGAAATGAGAGCAGAGCCAGGCTGCAGCCCAGATTCAGCTCAGTGACCCATTCATCTGCATGTGAGAATTGATGTGTACACACACACACACAACACTCTTTTACAAATACTGAATATGGTTGGACGATTAACATTTCCAGTATTCTCTGGTCATTTAATGGATTCGCCCAAATATAAGACAACCCTGATTTTAAGACGACCCCACTGTTGTTCAAGACTCGTTGATGGAAAAAAAAATGTTGTTGTTCAGATTTGAAAATATTAAAACTTGTCACATTAATTAGTCACGTGTTAATCAACAACTTATGGTATAACGTAAATACCATACAAATGAAAAAAAACTGTAGTCTATCGGTAGGACTAGGGCTGGGCATTATATCAATATTATATCGATATCAATTTATGAGGCGAGATATTGTCTTACATTTTAGATATCGTAATATGACACGTGTTGTCTTTTCCTGGTTTTAAAGGCTGCATTACAGTAACGTGATGTCATTTTCTGAACGTACCAGACTGTTCTAGCTGTTCTATCGTCTGCCTTTACCCACTTAGTCATTATATCCACATCACTGATGATTATTTATCAAAAATCTCAATATGTAAATATTTTGTAAAAGCAGCAATAGTTAACCCTACAATATCACCGCAATATCGATAGTGATGCATTTGGTCAAACAAATTGTGTTATTTGATTTTCTCCATATAGCCCAGCTCTAGTTAGGATTATTTCTAATACCAACTAGGCTATTCATCTCAGAGTGAAAAAACAACCAGGTTCAAGTTATTTTTTTGGTGAAGATATAGCGTCTGCAGATGTTCTGCCAGATGTCACACAGCTTCAGCAGCGTCCACACAGACACATAGTCAGAAAATAGGCGCATGTGTCCCGAGTAGCACTCCGGACAGCGAAACATTAACTCAGTGCTTCGGTTTACAAAAATTGCGTCAAGCTCTGGTCGGACAGAAAAAAGTGAATGCCAGGCTCGGTTCCTACTCTCTTGTTCAGACAGAAATATGTACCCCGAGCCGCAATTCACTGTCACTATGGTCACTCCCATTCTCTGGTTCAGTGGCTTAATAGCGAGCCACCTGGCAGCGATTGCCAGGTGGCTCGCTATTTGGCGCCATCTGCTGTTGTGAATGTACAGTTTATTGAGACCCCGAACAAAAGGCAAACCCACTTTTTCTGACGCATTTCGAGGGAAGAACAAAAATAAGTCTTATTCTCGGGGCAACACCATGTATAAGAAGAGAGTGCAGCTTAATAGAAAGGTAATTACATAAATAATATCATTAGTACCTAGTAGTCATCTGAATAACTGGGTGAAGTAGTGATTTCATTACAGTTTTTTCTCAATCGCTCTAGCACAATTGTCTATATGAGACTATTAAACTTTGTCAAACTATATGACTATTATATGAACATTAGGTCATATTAGATACATAATAGTTTTGTGGTTTTGTTGTAAAAGTTGTCAGATGGATAGACTTAGGCTAGATGGGGAATTATTCAATTTCCTCACAATTTAGAGCAACCAAACTCAAACAGGTGACAGGTGAGGATATCACAGCAGACTGTTGGGGGGGCTGCGTCATACCAAAAGATGTTTCCCTTGTTGCACTGCAAGGGAGGAAATCAGGTGTGATGTCGAGAACATGTTGACAGAGAGGCGAGATTGGATGACCCATGAGGTTGATACATTGGCAGCATATTTTCTTGTTTCTTGCACATTTTGTACAGTATTCCCTGATATGTTTGCTGTTGTATATGTTTTTTGTCTGTACAAGCTTCCTTTGTGTATTTGTGGTTGGCTGCTTACACACAAAATCTTTTCATGTCACACGATTTTTGAAACCTCTCACTCAGAAGTGCAAAACTACACACCAAATCTCCAAAACCATAAGCTATATCTCAGCCTTTCACTCAGTTTTCAATTGCATAAAACACTTTTTTTTCAAAACACTACACACAATTCTCTACCTAAGACACAAAAATCTAACAGGATGTGACTTGCTTACCTTTTCCAAACACAACCAATCGAAATGCTACACTTATTAACCAGGGCACACACACACACTCCTCACATGTGCAAACACATTATGCTTTACTGATCACTAACCAACAACTGCTTTAGTATAGGCCTATGGTCAAAGGTCAGATTACCTGTTTTGAACAATGGATGCCAACAACAGACAGAGAGCAAGGGGAGGAGGAGGGAGAGACAGGGGACGAGAAGGAGGAGGAGGAGGAGGAGGGAAGAAGGGAAAGAAGGAGAGCCATCTCTGATGAGATCAGGGCCACACTTATTCACCATGTAAATGTCAGTAAACGTCAGTAAATGTTTGACAACACCAGGTGAAGTTCATCATGTGATCAACCACGGATTGACCATGAGTGAGCAATTGGGTTGTGATGGCGCAGTGGATATGACACATGCCTTTGGTGTGGGAGACCCGAGTTCGATTCCCACTGCGATACATCAACCAATGTGTCCTTGAGCAAGGCACTTAACCCCTAGTTGCTCCAGAGGCGTGAGACCTCTGACACACACACACACACACATATATATATATATATATAGCAATTGTAAGTCGCTTTGGATAAAAGCGTCAGCTAAATGACATATAATAGTAATAATAAAAAAGCCCATCTTGAGTAGCTTTACAGTGCCGTCCATACTTCAAACCTTCAGAAATGAGAACAGGCATCCCACTATTTAATGACTATTTCAGCATTATACAGTAAATCAATTAGACTTTGTTTTGCACACAATACCCCCCACCCCCACCCTGACAGACAAGCACAAGCACACACACACACACACACACACACACACACACACACACACACACACACACACAAACACACACACACACACACACACACACACACAAATGTTTGTTTCACTATCTTTGTGGGGACCCGTCATTGACATAATGCATTCCCTAACCCCTTACCCTAACCTTAACCATCACAACTAAATGCCTAACCTTAACCCTTACCCTCACCCTAACCATAACTTAATTCTAACCCTAATCCTAAAACCAAGTCTTAACCCTCAAACAGCCCTTTAACCTTGTTTGGGTCCAGCATTTTGGGCCACAGGCTGTGCAGACCCCACAAGTATAATGTATTCCCCGGTTTTTGGACCCCACGAATATAGTAAAACAAGCACACACACACACACACACACACACACACACACACACACACACACACACACACACACACACACACACACACACACTCTCTTTATTCTAAAAATGATACCTTTGATTTACATGTTTGTAGTTTTGTTTTCTTGTTTCATGCTATTGTATACAACACTGTGCTCCTGTTACAGACGTAATGTTTTGCCCAATAAATATTTCCTGTTTTACTGTAACATTACATTGTTGTTTACAGTGCACTTTTCAACCACTCTCAGCTGATTACTTTCTCTCTAGAAGATTGTAAATGTAGATATAAGCCTATGAAAGACAAAAGAGCTTTAGATTTAGAACAACAGTGGTATATCCAAAAATGTACTATTATGAAAAAAGTGTTTGCCATTTGATGCAAATGCTTCATGTTGAGATGTGTTCATGGCATTTTGAATGCAGTATTTATGGCATTTTGAAGGAGATGTGAGGCATTTTGCATTTTGTGTGTGTAGTTTTGGGAATTGTGTGTAGAGTTTTGAAAAAAGGAGAAATAGTTTTGAAAACGTGTGTAAGCAGTTGGAAAAAACTGTAAAAGCAAAGCAGTCAGTAAATGTTTAACACCAGGTGAAGTACATTCAGTCTCAACAAGATGATGAAGGTCTGATTAGACATTGCAGAACATTTTACAGCATTACAAAAAAATGAAAGTTAACTACTCAAAGCAACCAACATGGCTGACTCATGTTACTTGATTTGATCATTAGTTCCATGTCATGTATGCACTCTGAGAACAAAGGGAGAACCACTGACATCAAATAATATTTCAGAAATGTAAAGTTAGGCACAAACATAACTTCTAACCTAACTGTCCACAATGTGGCCACAGTGAGTGCAGAAACTATGCATTTCTACTGCATTTACCAATGTTTAACACATCAAGCAGTGTGCTGTATGTGTTTGTTATTACAGAGGTGGCTTAATAAATGAACCACATTAATAAGTTAGTAACCCTCATGCTGGCCACACATTATCTAAATACAACACAGCATTAGCATCATTAGCAGGCCCAAACAGAATCTGCAGATTTTTTTTGTTTGGTTTGTTGATGCGGTGATCCACATTAAAAATTTGTGGAATTTAGCGGACAATTTTTTTCCTGCTTGTGGTGATGTGTCAACATTCATTACAGTTTAATATGAGTTTTTTTTTTAAATCTGCCAAAGAATTCAACATAAAATTCGGCATCTGCCAATTCCGTGTGGCTCTGCTCATCACAAATGTTATAAAGTGAAAACCACAGAAGCAGATATCCGAGCTGGAGAACAGAGTGAAGCACAAACCTTTGTAGTAGAAGAGACATCTGTCAGCCAGGACGAACCACCTCTTGTTCCACTGCTTCACTCCACTGCTGGCCTGTGGGAACACACGTCACAAGCTCATTCATCAGATAGCTCAGAATAAAGCTGCACGGCTCACACCGCCCCGCCGTCAGCTGCCAGGCCGAGTACAGAGAGAGGGCCTGCCAGTCTCTCAGGGCTCACAGTAGACCATAGCTTGGCATGCAGTCTAATTAGGAATATCTGTTATAGTAATTAACAAAGTTGTCTGTACTCAGGATGCTCGATATGAGGAAAATATGCAAAAACATGCTTGAATACCGTGATAACTTAAATTAATATTAAAGTATACTTAGTTCTGCCTTTCTGCTTTCAGTATTCTGCTAAAATACAACAACTGATTATTGAAGCACCCAGTAAGGCAGTAGTTTAAAAGACTACTGAAAAAACACAACACTAACGGCCCTATCTTGGCGCAATTGTCTTTGCTAGTTTAAGACCGACGCACTTGTAAATTTCCCGTCCAGCGCCCACGTCGTTTAAATAACAAATGCACCTGCGCCCATGGACGTGCTGGTCTTACAGGGAGGTGTGTTCAGGTGAGTTCTTGGCGTACTATTGCTATCTT
Source organism: Sander lucioperca (assembly GCF_008315115.2). Lineage (NCBI taxonomy): Eukaryota > Metazoa > Chordata > Actinopteri > Perciformes > Percidae > Sander > Sander lucioperca. Next base: position 18,254,977 of record NC_050178.1, on the reverse strand, counting down.
CAGGCAGTGGAAAGTGATCACACCATTGACTAACAAAAACCTGGTCTAAAGTCAATAGCGCAGCATTTCATTGTTATTTTAACAGTGCATTAGTAAAATGCGCCTAGGCCCGTGCACAGCGTGCACACACTATGCTTGTTACACACACACAGGGACGCGCAGCAGCACACACACATGCAGAAGATTAAAAATAAAAATATTAAGTATCGCCGTTAAACTAGCAAAAGTGGATTTGGACACGCCCTAAACGCACCTGCGCCATGCACTTCACGCCGTGCGCTTAGATCGTTAAAATAGGGCCCTAAGCCCAACTTTACTTAACCAAACTGAAAAACTACAATGGCAGTGTTTTCTCTAGCATGGTGGAAGACTTAGGTGCGCATATTTTGCACAGGGTTTAGGCTTCCTTCCCCAAGAAAATGTGACCTTTTTCAATAAATAATGCAATTTCCCCATGCATTTTGTGTTTCTTTGTACTCGTGTTGTGTCTCTATTTGGTCATTTCTGTTTTCTTTGGGGTTGTTTTGGGTCTCTGTTGTCATTCGGCGTCTCTTTGTAGTCGGTTTCTGTCCCTCTGTGGTAGTTTTGAGTCTCTTTTTTTAATCATTTTTTATTATTACCATATCTGTGTCTAAAATGTTGAAAAAGCTAGAGCAGATAATAAATAAATAAGATGAAAAACTTGCTAAAGAAGTCCAACTACAATTATTAGATCTGAGGAAAGTCTTTTAATTACATTCATTTGGCTAAGGTGCTGCCCAAAACGGCTCGGGTGCTGCACCTAAACCTTATAAATGGGGGGGAGGAACACTGCGGAATGCAATGTGTAGTTTTTCCCCTGACTTTTCCTTGTCTTGAACATGTTCTCATTTCTTTATGTCTTATGTGTCTTGTTTCATAGGTTATGTTTTATTGTGTGTGGACCCCAGGAGTAGCTGCTACCTTACTGGTAGCTAAGGGAGATCCAAATAACAATAATAATCAACATCATCATCTTCAGCATGATTATTGTTGTCAACAAATCCCATGAAAAAGCCAAAAGCAAATATGTATGAATGTATCTGTGCAGATCTGGGAGCTCCATTATCATCTAAAAAAACTATTAAACACATTAAAGTGTCTTACTGCTGCATTCATATTTTGGTTTCTTATTCAACCTAACAAAAGGCTGATGAACTGGATGGTATTAGGTTCTTGCTAATTATCAGAATGTGCTTCAAATCATTTTCACTAAAAAGGGAAGCACAGGAGTCACTAACTTTTGCTTACAGTTTTTTAATCATGGCCTCTGTATTCCCGTTGTTACTTAAAGCAGCCATATTATGCTCATTTTCAGGTTCATAATTGTATTTTAAGGTTGTACCAGAATAGGTTTACATGGTTTAATTTTCAAAAAACACCATATTTTTGTTGTACTGCAGTGCTCTCTCTCACTGCTGCAGATCCTCTTTTCACCTGGTCTCTGTTTTAGCTACAGAGTGAGACCTCTTTTCTTCTTCTTCTTCTGTACTATCTTTGATTGCACTGCACATGCCCAGTAGCTCAGATGTAGATCATGTCAGCTAGCTAGCTCCATAGACAGTAAAAGAAAGGCTGTTTCTACAACTTTGGTCAGTTACAAGGCAGGATTAGCTGGGAGACTTCTAAATGAGGGCACACATGTAAGTAGTTCTTTTGTAGATTATGGTGAACTTTTGTGTGTTGTAGCAGTGCTTTGCTACTGAGAACGAGGTAGCATGCTAGCGTTAGTATGCTAGCGTTAGCATTAGCGTTAGCATGCTAACGCTACGAGCTAATGGTTGCGGTTAGCCTGCTCGTTTCGGCTTGTGACGTCACAAGCCGTGCCGATTTTGAACAGCTCGCCCAGAGACTGAAGGCAGGACACATTCAGAAACCGTATCTCACTCTAAACAGCATGGATGGATTTTTTTCAAAGTTTGTATGTGTGTGGAAGTACCAGAGACACAACATAACACCCCAAATCCCAGAAAAAGTGATTTTTTCATAATATGGGCACTTTAAAGCAAGTTAGTATTGCACTTCTGAAAAGCTGGGGGAGTCACAAGAGACAGATTCAAAAAAAGAAGTGTCACAATCAAAACAGAGGTCGAAATATCCAGTTATAGTCCCTAGTGTGGGCCAAGCTTCAAAAACACTGGATCCTTCCATTGCAGTAAAGCGTGTCGTTAGTTCGACATCACTGGGCTGATTTTCTTAGACCTGACACAGCTCCCCCAGAGCAACAGAAGGCATCATAGGACCACGGGCTAAGTAGGACTAAACATGACCAGGGGACTGATGTAAAACCAGGGGAGTCACGTCATATGGGAGGAGAGAGAAGAGCTTTGACCTGCTTGTAGAGCCATCCCTGTTTGCTGACTGCTGCTTTGGGATTCCTGCGCATAGAGTTGGAGCGCTTCCCAAACGTGGCTGCCGTTCTGGGAGTACCTCTGGGAGTACGAGATGTCTGCAGGGAGGGAGGGAGAGACAGATACATTACAATTTACATTACGTTACATTTAGCGGACGCTTTTATCCAAAGCGACTTCCAATAAGTGCATTCAACCATGAAGGTACAAACTCAGAAGAGCAAGAATTGAGTGCACGTACAAAGTTCTAAGTACTAAGTTGTTCTTAGTTAAGGTGCAGACAGACAGAGAGACAGACAGACAGACAGAGAGACAGAGAGAGAGAGAGAGAGACAGACAGACAGAGATAGACACAGACAGACAAAGAGACAGAGAGACAAACAGACAGAGAGACAGACAGACAAAGAGAGAGAGAGAGACAGACAGACAGACAGACAGACAGACAGACAGACAGACAGACAGAGAGAGAGAGAGAGAGAGAGAGAGAGAGAGAGAGAGAGAGAGAGAGAGACAGACAGACAGAAAAAAGAGGAGAAAGAGGGTTTATATATTGGTTATGCATTTATTAAATAGTATTTGTGAAATACCAAGCAATTCCCACTGTAATAGTGAGGTATAGAGGTCATGCTATTGCTATAGATGGAGCCAATTAAATGGAATTATTTTCTCAAATAAAATGAGGTTAACGAGGGACATGAGGTCAACAAAGGATGTGATGAAAAACTTGGTTACTAAGCCAAGACCCTTTAGGCAACAATAGCGAGCGTGATCACACTACTTCCTGAGGACTGATGACACTAAAGGCAGTACACAGTTAATATATTGACCATGACCATTTCTTTTCTTTTTTCAAATTTCTGGAATTAAGTCAGGAGCCTGCAATGCAAGTAATTGATTGGGGTGTGTGTGTGTGTGTGTGTGTGTGTGTGTGTGTGTGTGTGTGTGCGCTCACCCGGGTGTAAGGCTGGTCTTCTGGGGACAGGTCTGACACCATATTTGCACTTTTGGAGTGAGTGATCTTCTCAGCATTAGTATTCACCTTCCCATTCATATCCAAATCACAGTGCCTGGACAGAGGAGCAAAGACCTGCTGTTAGTACATTTGTACTTCTACCCCTTATTGTCTTGTTGCCTGCCAAGAGAAGTGTGTGATTTACAGAACGCTTACTGTGCAAAATATCTGATCCGAACTGATCTGTCCAGGTCTAATCTGCTCCAGTCTACCATACTGCAGACTTTTTCAGCAGAGAAAAGACCAATGTTTACATCTGCCTGACAGGACCTCTAGTGGTGGTGTGAATAATGACTCTTGGCTGTCAGATGCAAAGGTTTTATGCTGCCATTGCTCTGATTCTTTCTGTTACTGATGATATACATACAGTTGTGTTCAGAATAATAGCAGTGTGTTTAAAAAAAGTGAATAATGCTCAAAATCCTTAGAATAGCTTTTAATTCCATAATATCAATGCATTGGGAACACTGCACATTCAATTCCAAATCAAAACATGACCAAAATTGATCAAGTTTGTGTTATACCTTTACAGAAAGTGAAGAAAAAGGAATATTAGGCTGTTCAAAAAAATAGCAGTATTTGCATTTTTCTTTACAAACTCAAACATTTACTGTATAAATAGAAACATGTCTCAAGGGTTTGCTTTACTTTGAATAACTGCACTAATATTTGTTGCATAACCATTATTTCTGAGAACTGCTTCACATCTGTGTTGCATGGAGTCGACCAACTTCTGGCACCTGTGAACAGGTATTCCAGCCCAGGATGATTGAACTACATTCCACAATTCCTCTGCATTACTGGGTTTTGCCTCAGAAACAGCATTTTTGATGTCACCCCACAAGTTTTCTATGGGATTGAGGTCTGGGGATTGGGCTGGCCACTCCATAACATCAATCTTGTTCATCTGGAACCAAGACTTTGCTCGCTTACTGGTGTGTTTTGGGTCATTGTCTTGTTGAAATACCCATTTCAAAGGCATTTCCTCTTCAGCATAAGGCAACATGACCTCTTCAAGTATTTTGATGTATTGAAACTGATCCATGATCCCTGGTATGCGATAAATAGGCCAACACCACAGTATGAGAAACATCCCCATAACATGAATTTTTCACCACCATGCTTTACTGTCTTCACAGTGTACTGTGGCTTGAATTCAGTGCATGGGGGTCATCGGACAAACTGTCTGCGGCCCCTAGACCCAAAAAGAACAATTTTGCTAATTGCAACAAATTTCAACCTATTCAGTACATGTCTTTTTTCAGCAATGAGACTTTATATATATGTATGTATGCATATATATGATAGTTTTGCTTCACATAGCCTTCTTCTGATCGTAACAGTACTCACAAGTAACTTTAAGTCTTCTTTGATTTTCCTGGAGCTGATCATTGGTTGAGCCTTTGCCATTTTGGCTATTCTTCGATCCATTCGAATGGTAGTTGGCCGTTTTTTCCCACGTCGTTCAGGCTTTGGATGCCATTTCAAGGCATTTGAAATCATTTTGGCTGAGCAGCCTATCATTTTCTGCACTTCTTTATATGTTTGCCCTCTCCAATCAACGTTTTAATAAAAGTCCGCTGTTCCTCAGAGAAATATCTGGAATGACCCATTTTGCTGAGTATTTCAGTGTGAAATGCACTATAACCAGCATGCACAACATTTGCTTCCTTCCTTCCTTCCTTAAATATGGGCCATAATTGACACCTGTTTCTTCACAGAATCAATCACCTCACTAGTTGAACACAACACTGCTATTATTTTGAACATGCCCCTTTCAATTACATATTCAATTACACAGAATGAGCAGCATGCATGTCATGACTGTTGGGTCTGTTGGTTTTCTATGACTATACAACACTTACTAGTAAATTATTTGCCATGTAGATATATCACTTCTACCAAAAAATTTGATTTACGAGGTTAGTGATGTTGGACTCCTATTATTTTGAACACAACTGTATATATATATATGACTGCTTGAATTTGTTGATGAAATTTTGAAATGTGTAGACATATATAATAATATTGAGGAGGTGATATTGAATCGATTTGAATCATTGACAGGATAATCGTAATCGAATGGTGAGACCTGTGAAGATTCACACCCCTACTATGCAGTATTATATGTGCATAAATAAATACAAAGGTGCAGTTGAAATAACTCTGTCAGATAAACTAACGTACCCCCTCATCAATTCCCAATGTATGTTTCAAATGTACAACACTATTTGTTATATAAAAGTAGACATTGTTAAGTTGTTCATACAAGTCAACTGCCAATATTAAGGTTGGTTTGGTCAGCATCATACTACTACAAGCCTACTAGGCTACTGCTACTTGGAGTAAAGCTGAATGTTTCAACCATGTATACATTAATCCTTTTAGCTACCTATTTCTACCATTCATCCAGTACTTAGAACTAATCATTTGAACTGTTTAGTCATTACTTTTGGCCACCTGTTTAAATGTCGGTGCTCGCTTGTCAGCTAGTTTTCACACACTCTTTTCACACATAACTGCAACATGTAGTGTTCAGGTGTTACAGTTGACTTCATGCTGATATGTTTATATATTCTTTTTTATCAAATACATTTTTCTTTTAATTATAGTACTTGAGCTACTTTACAGTCTTTCCACATACCCACTGGCAACTGTTTTTTTTTGTTGTTTTTTTACGAAAGGCTAAATAAGACCAAGAAACCATTGGGGGAAAAAAAGATGACAATAAAATAAAAAAAGAAGACGGCCAGCACTCAGTACACACAACAGTAAGCATGATCGGTCCGCGTACAGTAAAGGCAATGAGTCTGTGTTGCCTTAATTAACAGAAATCTAAGCATTTACTCAATATTTCTGACAATTTGATAAACAAAAATATATATTATGCTTGAGTGAATAAAACCCCAATTTACAAAACTGGTTAAAAAGATTAGATTGATATTTAAATAAATCACTGGGACAGTCTGACACAGCCTGACACTGGAGATAGAACTGACATTAGGTCTCATATTCAACTTTATGTTCTGCTTGTTCAACGGTTGTTTGGTAAATTGCTCTTAAACACATTCAGAGAGGATTCAAATACAATTTTATTCTCAGTTCTTATCATTTTGGTGCTGGTGATTTTCCTTTGGGGCTGGCTAAAACCTCTTTGGGGGGGGGGGCGCCAACAAATTCCTCTATGCAGGAAAAAACCCTGTTATCAGTAGCACTGACTATTGAACTTGCTTTGTGATCCATGAAACTATAAACAGTCAAATGCATGTTTCTGCTTGCGTCCAACATGTCTGAGAGCACTATTCCCCTGACGTCCTTGCTGAAATGCTTCATAGCAGCCTTCCCAGGCCAGCTGATGAGCTGTCATTGACTCCTGCTGTTCACGCTGCAGCCATTGCTAATGAATCATGCATTGCTGCTACACTGGATACTTCATTCTCTTTTTTCACAATTCTCCACCGATTCAAAATGTTCGTGGCTGACAAAAGAAGCGTTATGACGTTGTACTATTGACCTATATATCCTGAAGCAAATGGAATTTAAAATTCATTCGAAAAATTGTATGTATCGTGATGTTTTTTGCGATGACTTTTAAAATTGATTCTTTTCCCCAGAATCAATATTTTTTTATTTATAAATATTTTCTGATTCTACGGTATACATAGCTTTAAGGACTTGTTACCATAAGTGATTACCAACTTTGATCACCAACTTTGTCTTTTTCTCTCTTTTTCTCTTTTTGTGCTAACAAACAATACTCTATAATTAATTCATAAATGTGCTGTTTGTGGAGTACGTATGTTAAGGGGGATATATTGTTTTCTTGCTCTTGAACAAGGCACCAAACCCTCAACTGCTCGGGGCGCCTTTCCATTCCTCACTCTGATATCTCTCCATTAGTGCATGTATAGGTACCCTGCATGTGTGTGTAATTCAGGCCTGTGTGTAATATGTGTAATAACAACAGATTGAAAACATTCCCTTGCGGGATTAATAAAGTATACATTATTATTATGATTATTGAATCGGAATCGCGATTTGAAAGAGTGTGATTAGCTAATCATGAAGACCACGATTAATCAAATGTGCAATATTTAGTTGAATGTTTGGTGCAACATTTGGTTTAACATTTTTCATTCCTCTTTTTATTATTATATTTACTGTTTTTTCATAAGATAAACAGGGATAATGTTACATATCACAGATTGTTTACAGAAATGTCCTATTTTCAGTGGATTTTTCACATGTTTTTGTAACTTTTTTGATATGATATTAGAAGGTGTAATATGTAGATACTGCTGTTGAACTGAGGCAGATCAGACATTTCAGCTTAGAGGAAAGTACTGATATGTTTTTTTATTGGAATAGTTTTTTTTATGATTATTACTTTTTGCTTTTGTAATAATTGCATTTGTGATAAGTGTTCTTTGTTTGACTGCTCAATGTTCCATGCATATTAAAAGAAAAACACTCATATCGATGATTTGATGGTGTCTCATGTTATAATGCTCCATGATGATGTTTTATCTGTTAAACAGTTAATATTGAATTTAAGTAAACACAAATCAAATCGGAATCGCAATATCTGGCAGAAAAAATAATCGCAATTTGATTCCCCCCCCCTATTTGTCAGCCCTAATGTATATGATTTGTAGATTTGTGTGTGTGCAGGTAGGTGTGAATAAATGTAGCTGACTATACATATTACTGCTGGTAAGTTGTGTTTATAGGTTACTTACTGCAGATAGGAGTGTATGGTTGCAGGCTCTTCCAGCTGGATCTGGCTCACTGCTGGTCCAGCTGGTCTACTGGGGTCATGTTGACTGGAAACAGACACATGAAGCACACAGAGGACATAGATCAACACACCATGTTAAAGATGGCATCCCGGGATGTCAAATCTCTCCATTGTTCAGTTGGGATCATCAACAGATAATCCAGGATGAAAAATAATTACAGTTTATCAAAACTTGGGTCTTATTTTTCACAGTTTCTTCAATTCAATTTCAATTCAAATTTATTTATAGTATCATATCATAACAAGAGTTATCTCAAGACACTTTACAGATAGAGTAGACCACACTCTATACTCTATACATTCTTCCATCATTTCTATCACTTATGATACAGTAGGAATGCTGGTTTTTGACCCAAATGTTAGCAATTAACTTGGTGTATACAATGTTCCTATTACTCATATGAATGATGGACAAATTTGCAAAACCAAGGGTATAGCAAACCAGAATAATCTCTAAATAGTGTGCAACCAAAAAGTGCATTTTCCAGCTATTCTGCATCTGACTGTATCTCCTTTCAGATTTGCCTGTGTGGATAACTGTGTGTGTGTGTGTGTGTGTGTGTGTGTGTGTGTGTGTGTGTGTGTGTGTGTGTGTGTGTGTGTGTGTGTTTGGCACATGGCCACATTGATTTGAAAACTCTAAGCAGAAAACTAAAATATGTTTACAGTGGCAATGAGAGTCCAAGTGTTTCATTTTTGCAATAACATTACAATATATTTAATGATTCATCGTCATGTCATCCAATACAGAACTCTGCGAACATTATCATCCAAAAAGTTCCACATTGTCATCTTGTGATGAGAAAAGTATTCCTGAGTATTTCTATATTTGTTTTGAACTGTTGAGGTGATGGTGACAAGTAAAACATGGCGTACTCAGGTAGCAGCAGCAAAAATGAGCACTGGGTTCGACAGCTGACCATACCCCCCCCCAGTCACTGATGACATCACACAGTCAGCTGACGCATCAGCTGATCAGAGCACAGCGGCACTGCAGCTGTCTGCCTGCATGAGCTCATCCCTCGCTTAATTTACTTAACAGTATTTAGAATCCTCAGCTACTTCAGGGCTTCAAACTCACATGCTGCTGTTCTGGATCCTAGGGCGCTCTGAATGTGTGTGTGTGTGTGTGTGTGTGTGTGTGTGTGTGTGTATTTGTGTGTGTGGCATCTGGCCTCGTTTCTGAATAGGAGTATCTGTGCGGCCTCCTCACACATATTGTACGTTCTTAATCTCTGTTTCTTTAACACATACACACACGTGTGTGTGTGTGTGTGTGTGTGTGTGTGTGCATGCGTGCGTGAATGAATGACTCTAGAGCTACCAAACAAAACAAGTACTGGGTCTGCATGTGTGAACGCCTGAATGTGTGAAGTCCCTGTTGGGTTTTGAAAACAGGCCTTTTGTTTACTGCTGGTGGCAATATGGTTTCTGATAAACAGTCATAACATTATAGTCACTGATGTGAACTGAATCATCACTGAGTCACTGGAACATAATACCAACAGAACAAACAGTCAGTGTGTGTAAAATCCAATCCAAAATTATGTTGTCAAGAGCCTGCAATGCAAGTAATTGATTGGTGTGTGTGTGTGTGTGTGTGTGTGTGTGTGTGTGTGTGTGTGTGTGTGTGTGTGTGTGTGTGTTTGTGTGTATGTGTGTGTGTGTGTGTGTGTCTGCTGCTCTATGTGTTTGAGACAGTCTCACAGGGTGGTGCCTGCCTGCTCAAGGATAACCTACAAACCTGCACAGAAACAGCTTCTGGATAAACAGTTCTCATCAGGCACCAGGATCCACATACTGTTGGAGGACAAACTGCCAGCTGCACAGCTCGGGACTAACAGGAATGTTTTTCAACATCTTAGCTAACCACAACTCGGCCAAGATGTTTAAAGATAAACAAGGCAGTTCCAGTTAGTTTCCTGCTAGGACTTACTGTATAAAATCAGCATCACATTTTAGACTGTGCTATGCAGCCACACCTCAGACGAAGTGGTAACAAATAAATCAATCAATGTATTTGTCACGTGAAATCATATAAAACACAATGTCATCGAAATGAGGGGGGGGGGGGCGGATGGGCGACTTAGGCAGTGTCCATCACACGCCATTGTCAATGACAACAATCACCATCTAGATCCACGCTTTACACTGCGGCCATCTGGCTGCAGATACAGGATTTTGAGGTGTAGAAGGACTCGCACTTTAGGCAGGGTAGGGCACCGCTTAATGTATGTTTAGCTGAACAAACCACTCTCTACAGGGCTCCTGTTCTGTGCTGTTTTTGTACCAGGAAGTAGAGCCCTGCGCGGGACTGTTTTCTTCATCCCGCTCCCGCCCGCTCCCGGCGAATTTCTGACCATTACCGCCCGCACCCGCAACATGTGTGTTACACTCCCGCCCGCTCCCACAATGTGTACGTCCACTCCCGCCCTCACCCGCAAAACTCTGAGAATTTATGCCCGCACAATAATAGAGATGCATTGACGTTGTGTCTTCTCCCGTCCCGCATGAAAACAAGTCATTTTATAGGTTAATAGGGAGAAGATGAAGGCAAAGAAGGCAGGTGCTTGCTGCTGTTAGACGGGGAGGAAGGAGCAGAAGGATAGGGAGAGAGGGGGAGGAAGGGGCCGAGGATGAGGGAGCGAGCGGACGGTGGACGGAGCCTTGGCTCGGAGCTCCTCCGTCCTGGGAGGCTCAGACACGCTGGTGTCTGCTCATAGATGGCCTATACAGTATATACTCAGTCAGTATATATGTATATCTATGGTTTCTGCTGGCGTGGGGGGGTTCCAGGCTACATCCCGATCCCGCAGTGTTTTTTTTAGCCGCCCGCTCCCGCCCGCAGCAAAGTTAAAACCGCCCGCTTCCGCGAGATTTGCGTTGGGTTCCGCGGGACCCGGCGGGACCCAATCCCAATGCAGCCCTCTACCAGGAAGTGATGTTCCCTGTTAGGACGCTCTCGATGATGCAGGAGTAGAAATTCCTCAGTATTTTAGGGGATATCCAGAATTCCCTTAGGTGTCTGAGGTGAAAGAGTTTCTGTTTTGCCTTTCTCACCACTGAGTCAGTATGCAGCACCCAGCGGTGTGGACACCAAGGTTCTTATAGCTGTCCACCCTCTCCACCGAGGACCCGTTAATATTAAGTAGTTGTAGTTCCTTCCCTACTTCTTCCCAAAGTCCACTTTCATTCATGAGTAGGTTGTTATTCTGACACCAGCAGGGTAGGTCCTCTACTTCTTTCAATTAGGCCTTTTCATTGTTGTCTGTGATCAGACACAGCTGTGTAGTCAGCTAACTTTATGATGTTGCTGAAATCGAAAATGGCTACACAGTCTTGTGTGTACAAGGAGTACAGCAGGGGGCTCAATACACAGCCCTGGGGTGCTCCAGTGTTAAGGATAAGGGGGTGGAAGAGGTGTGTCTGCCCACCCTCACCATCTGGGGTCTGCCTGTCAAGAAGTCAAAGATCCACATGCACAGTGAGGTGTTTAATCCCAGGTCCTTGAGCTTTGTGACGAGCCTGGAGGGAAATATGGTGCTAAATGCTGAACTGTAGTCAATAAACAACAATCTAATATAGGTTCCCTTCTTTTCCAGGTGAGACAGGGTGGTGTAGAGGATGCATGCTATGGCGCTATGAACGTTTGGGACAGTAGGCAAACTGTAAAGGGTCCACTCTGCTGGGTAGTGAGGATGTAATCCTTGACCAGCCATTCAAAGCATTTCATCACTACAAAGGTGAGTGCTGGTCTTGTTTTCTTGGGCACAGGAATGATGTGGGTATGACAGACTGAGCCAGTGACAGGTTGAATATCATTGTTAATACCTAGTTGGTCAGCAGATAGTTTGAGGCTACACCCACTAATACTAGGGGTGGGGCAAAAAAATCGATACAGCATAGTATCGCAATATTTTTCGTGGCAATACTGTATCGATACACAGACGCCAAGTATCGATCTTTTATGATATGTGTGTTGGTCAGTTTGTCTGCTTGACAATCCCATTTTGCAGCAATAAAATTGAAGTGAGATGAACAAACAGAAAAAAATTATCTTTTTAGAGAAAACAGATGTTAACAAAATTTTCCTTTGGGGACATAATTTGAAATTGGGAAAAAAATTTGAAGTTGGAAAAAAGGTAATAAATTGCAATATATCGCAGAATATTGCAATATGTTTAAAATCACAATAATATCGTATCCTGACATAAGTATCGTGATGATATCGTATCGTGAGGCCTCCGGTGATTCCCACCCCTAACTAATACCGTCAGGTCCTGCTGCTTTCTTGGGAGTTTGCATGCTTGAATGTCCTCCTGAGGTCATGATATGAGATATACTGGTGTGAGAGGTGCATCAACCCATCCATTAACCTCTGCTTCAGCTGTTTCTGCATGTTGGCTGCTGATGGCCTCAAAGCGAGCATTACATGTGTTTATCTCAATTGCTATAGACGCATCAGCACATGACAAAGAGAAGGAGTTTGATTTGTAATCTGTCCTTGCCAGACCTTGCCACATGCTTCTGGGGTTGCCCTCTAGGAATTGTAGTTCCACTTTCTTCCATAGTCCCTCATTGCCTCATTTACTGCTCTATTTGTGGAATGATTTAACTGTAGTTTTGGGTACAGTTGCGTCTGTTGTTTAACAAACTAAATCTACCACAAACTCAGTGATTCAATTGACGTCATCAGTGTTATGGACAGTGTTGACCTGGAACGTGCTTCAGACTGCGATGTGTAGTGCAGGCTGTAGGGCGACCTTTGATTAGCTTGACCATTTCCTGACCTCATGCTTCACTAGGGGCATGCGCCTTAGTTTGTTTACCGCTGTGATAACGGCCGATGTAAATTCCCTTGGTAGGATTAATTAATTATCAGTTTATTATCCAATGCCTGTACGGGATTTCAGCTGGTGTTTAATCCCTCCACTCTTGCCTTGCTGCCTCCTCCGATCAACTCTCTTGGTCAACCCAGGCTCTCTTCCTCGCGCTCTGTGCGGGTTCTCATAAAAGGGGGTGTTTGGGGCGTCATTTGAGCCTTCTACTGCACAAATCTAATCTGGAATTCCCTAAGGACAACAAAACACTGCATTTCACTACTTGGAAATGCAGATAGTACAAATGTATCCCACAGCTTCAACATATGAGCTATAAAATCAGCATCACATTTTAGACTGTGCTATGCAGCCACACCTCAGACGAAGTGGTAACAAATAAATCAATCAATGTATTTGTCACGTGAAATCATATAAAACACAATGTCATCGAAATGAGGGGGGGGGGGGCGGATGGGCGACTTAGGCAGTGTCCATCACACGCCTAGTCTTCACCATTGTCAATGACAACAATCACCATCTAGATCCACGCTTTACACTGCGGCCATCTGGCTGCAGATACAGGATTTTGAGGTGTAGAAGGACTCGCACTTTAGGCAGGGTAGGGCACCGCTTAATGTATGTTTAGCTGAACAAACCACTCTCTACAGGGCTCCTGTTCTGTGCTGTTTTTGTACCAGGAAGTAGAGCCCTGCGCGGGACTGTTTTCTTCATCCCGCTCCCGCCCGCTCCCGGCGAATTTCTGACCATTACCGCCCGCACCCGCAACATGTGTGTTACACTCCCGCCCGCTCCCACAATGTGTACGTCCACTCCCGCCCTCACCCGCAAAACTCTGAGAATTTATGCCCGCACAATAATAGAGATGCATTGACGTTGTGTCTTCTCCCGTCCCGCATGAAAACAAGTCATTTTATAGGTTAATAGGGAGAAGATGAAGGCAAAGAAGGCAGGTGCTTGCTGCTGTTAGACGGGGAGGAAGGAGCAGAAGGATAGGGAGAGAGGGGGAGGAAGGGGCCGAGGATGAGGGAGCGAGCGGACGGTGGACGGAGCCTTGGCTCGGAGCTCCTCCGTCCTGGGAGGCTCAGACACGCTGGTGTCTGCTCATAGATGGCCTATACAGTATATACTCAGTCAGTATATATGTATATCTATGGTTTCTGCTGGCGTGGGGGGGTTCCAGGCTACATCCCGATCCCGCAGTGTTTTTTTTAGCCGCCCGCTCCCGCCCGCAGCAAAGTTAAAACCGCCCGCTTCCGCGAGATTTGCGTTGGGTTCCGCGGGACCCGGCGGGACCCAATCCCAATGCAGCCCTCTACCAGGAAGTGATGTTCCCTGTTAGGACGCTCTCGATGATGCAGGAGTAGAAATTCCTCAGTATTTTAGGGGATATCCAGAATTCCCTTAGGTGTCTGAGGTGAAAGAGTTTCTGTTTTGCCTTTCTCACCACTGAGTCAGTATGCAGCACCCAGCGGTGTGGACACCAAGGTTCTTATAGCTGTCCACCCTCTCCACCGAGGACCCGTTAATATTAAGTAGTTGTAGTTCCTTCCCTACTTCTTCCCAAAGTCCACTTTCATTCATGAGTAGGTTGTTATTCTGACACCAGCAGGGCAGGTCCTCTACTTCTTTCAATTAGGCCTTTTCATTGTTGTCTGTGATCAGACACAGCTGTGTAGTCAGCTAACTTTATGATGTTGCTGAAATCGAAAATGGCTACACAGTCTTGTGTGTACAAGGAGTACAGCAGGGGGCTCAATACACAGCCCTGGGGTGCTCCAGTGTTAAGGATAAGGGGGTGGAAGAGGTGTGTCTGCCCACCCTCACCATCTGGGGTCTGCCTGTCAAGAAGTCAAAGATCCACATGCACAGTGAGGTGTTTAATCCCAGGTCCTTGAGCTTTGTGACGAGCCTGGAGGGAAATATGGTGCTAAATGCTGAACTGTAGTCAATAAACAACAATCTAATATAGGTTCCCTTCTTTTCCAGGTGAGACAGGGTGGTGTAGAGGATGCATGCTATGGCGCTATGAACGTTTGGGACAGTAGGCAAACTGTAAAGGGTCCACTCTGCTGGGTAGTGAGGATGTAATCCTTGACCAGCCGTTCAAAGCATTTCATCACTACAAAGGTGAGTGCTGGTCTTGTTTTCTTGGGCACAGGAATGATGTGGGTATGACAGACTGAGCCAGTGACAGGTTGAATATCATTGTTAATACCTAGTTGGTCAGCAGATAGTTTAAGGCTACACCCACTAATACTAGGGGTGGGGCAAAAAAATCGATACAGCATAGTATCGCAATATTTTTCGTGGCAATACTGTATCGATACACAGACGCCAAGTATCGATCTTTTATGATATGTGTGTTGGTCAGTTTGTCTGCTTGACAATCCCATTTTGCAGCAATAAAATTGAAGTGAGATGAACAAACAGAAAAAAATTATCTTTTTAGAGAAAACAGATGTTAACAAAATTTTCCTTTGGGGACATAATTTGAAATTGGGAAAAAAATTTGAAGTTGGAAAAAAGGTAATAAATTGCAATATATCGCAGAATATTGCAATATGTTTAAAATCACAATAATATCGTATCCTGACATAAGTATCGTGATGATATCGTATCGTGAGGCCTCCGGTGATTCCCACCCCTAACTAATACCGTCAGGTCCTGCTGCTTTCTTGGGAGTTTGCATGCTTGAATGTCCTCCTGAGGTCATGATATGAGATATACTGGTGTGAGAGGTGCATCAACCCATCCATTAACCTCTGCTTCAGCTGTTTCTGCATGTTGGCTGCTGATGGCCTCAAAGCGAGCATTACATGTGTTTATCTCAATTGCTATAGACGCATCAGCACATGACAAAGAGAAGGAGTTTGATTTGTAATCTGTCCTTGCCAGACCTTGCCACATGCTTCTGGGGTTGCCCTCTAGGAATTGTAGTTCCACTTTCTTCCATAGTCCCTCATTGCCTCATTTACTGCTCTATTTGTGGAATGATTTAACTGTAGTTTTGGGTACAGTTGCGTCTGTTGTTTAACAAACTAAATCTACCACAAACTCAGTGATTCAATTGACGTCATCAGTGTTATGGACAGTGTTGACCTGGAACGTGCTTCAGACTGCGATGTGTAGTGCAGGCTGTAGGGCGACCTTTGATTAGCTTGACCATTTCCTGACCTCATGCTTCACTAGGGGCATGCGCCTTAGTTTGTTTACCGCTGTGATAACGGCCGATGTAAATTCCCTTGGTAGGATTAATTAATTATCAGTTTATTATCCAATGCCTGTACGGGATTTCAGCTGGTGTTTAATCCCTCTACTCTTGCCTTGCTGCCTCCTCCGATCAACTCTCTTGGTCAACCCAGGCTCTCTTCCTCGCGCTCTGTGCGGGTTCTCATAAAAGGGGGTGTTTGGGGCGTCATTTGAGCCTTCTACTGCACAAATCTAATCTGGAATTCCCTAAGGACAACAAAACACTGCATTTCACTACTTGGAAATGCAGATAGTACAAATGTATCCCACAGCTTCAACATATAGTACAAAACTCGGCTTTCATTACTTTCGAAGAACTGGTTCAGAAGTACCGAATAGGTAAAGAATCTTCTTTTCAATAGCTACAACTCAAATCGGTCACTACACATAAAGGGACAACTTTAAAGGAATACGCCACCGTTTGTTCTCCTCTAATCGTCTAGTCTTAATCTGCATTGCTATTTGTACTCGTTGTGAATACGCAGGCCGCAAGAAGTAATTAGGTTTTGTTTTTGTTATTGTTGGGTCCCTTTTACTCACGACATGCTAATCAGCAACATAGCCATAACTTGTAGCAACATAGGATTCCATTCACTACGCTAAGCTAAGCTAAACTAAGCTAAGCTAGCGGCGGCGCTGCCAGACTAGAACAATGCATGCACTGAGACAAAAATGCGTTTGCCCACCTATATAAATATAGAGGAGACGGTGAATAACCCTATTTCAACAAACGGTGGCGTATTCCTTTAAACATAACAACCTTCAACTATCCACACTAGCAGAAGAGATAGTCAAGCTCACATCACTTTATAAAACTGTATCAAAATTGTAGGAACCTATCAACACTGATCTCTCCTTATTACCAAATGGGAGAAAGATCTATCCATATCACTAGATAATGACTCCTGGACAAACACATTATCAATGACAAATAAACCCAACCTCCAACTGATTTAAGACAAGGTAAACTACAGAAAACACCTCACCCTCTAAAGAATGCACCAAATGGGCCACTCACATTCAAGGCACTGCCCACTCTGCCCGCCTAACATCTTAGACGATTACACCCACACAATCTGGCACTGCCCAGCCATACACCCAACACTTTTGGAAGGAAATCACTGATACACTGTCCTTCACATTGAACTACAGGATTCCACTCTCTCTATTACTCTGCTTATTAGGTTAGGTATCATGAGTCACACTCCTTAACCATATTATTAAAGTAGTACTCATTGCTCTAACTGTCGCAAAGAAGACCATCCTCCTAACCTCGAAAAGCAAGATAAAACTAAACATCCTACTATGGATAAACCTCTTTATAGAATATAAAGAGAATATAAAGATAACTATAGTATATCATCTTTTCATTATTATTTAGTTATTTTCATCATAGTTAGTACATTTAGTTTGAATACACACACTATAAATATTACTATTATTGTTATCATTGTATTGTATTTCAAGTTTTTTTTTAGCAGATGGGGTTTAGTTTGGACCTTCAGTCACATCAGTCAATACCTAAGCAAAGTCTACCTGCCGAGGAAGGCTGTGAGATGCGGTAGAAAGTTCTCGAAAAGGCTTGTAAGCAGACCTCCAGTTCCTGTTTTAACCGTTTCCAAGGTAAAGAATGAACGCTTCAAATTTGCAGTATTGGTCGGACAAATCTCAATAAAGATGTTTCCTTAAATGGTTTAGCCTACATGTGTATTGTAGTTAAGGTGAACATATACAAGTGATAACTACAGAAACTAATGCTGCTTTAACATAAGATGACTACTCCCACTGCCTGATTGACAACAGATGTGTAGTGAAGTAAAAAAGAACTAAACACCAGAGACATACAGGCAAAACCAAACCAACATCTTTAAATTCCTGCTCCTGATTTAGCACTGCACCACTGTAGAACATCCCAGACACACACACCACCACACAGTGTCACATGACGCGCACACGCGCAGTCACAGTCACACACAGACACACGCAGACAGACACAGACAGACAGACAGACAGACACACACACAGACACACACACAGACACACAGACAGACACACACACATCCCTCTATATATCACTGTACACAAAGCACAGGCATTAAGCACACATGCACAGCAGGGCTTATGGTTTCCCTGTGTTTCCTGCTGGCACTGCATTGCAGTCATCTCTGACCTCCAAGCTCTTGGCTGTCCACTCCTCCATCATCCTCCCCTCCTCCTTTCCCCTTCTTCCTCGCCTTGTCCTAACTCCAGCCCTGTGTGTCACTTCCGCATTCCTCCCTCCACCTACCTGACTCTCCTGTCCACACGGAACTTCAACATCCTCCCCTGGATCCGTCATGTACTGACAGTGCAGGAGACGGGACCGGCGGACGGACAGATGGAGGAGCGATGGAGAGATGAACAGAGAGGTGGAGAGCAGCGGGACAGATACACACCGCTGTCCTCTTCTCTCTCCTTCAGACTGCATGCCTCTCTCTCTCTCTCCTCGTTCCCCACCTGTCTCACCCTCCCTCTCTCTCTCTCTCTCTCTCTCTCTCTCTCTCTCCCTCTCTCTCTCCCTCTCTCTCTCCCTCTCCCCTTCCCTCTCCCCCTCCCGCTCTCCCTCTATCCCTCTCTCTCTCTCCCTCTCTCCCTTCCTCTCCCCCTCCCTCTCCCCCTCCCGCTCTCCCTCTCTCTCTCTCCCCCTCTCCCTCTCACTTTCGCTCCCTCACCCACACACACACACACACACACACACAAAGACATAAACACAGACACACATACACACTTGCTGCCTTCAGGCTGAGAATTGCAACACTCAGCTTATTCAGTCCCCTCACAGTCTGGCTGATATACGCTCTATCATACTCTTTCTCTCTCTATCTTTATCTTATTTGCTGTCCACCTCTCTCTCTCACTCTCTCTCACACACACACACACACACACACACACACACACACACACACACGCACAATGTCTGTATCAGTATAATTCCTCTCTTGTTTTTCTCACAAAGGACAGCGCTTAAACAAAAACACCATGTGGTCTTAGCCACTGCCAGTGTGTGTGTGTTTGTGTGTGTGTTTGTGTGTGTGTGTGTGTGTGTGTGTGTGTGTGTGTGTGTGTGTGTGTGTGTGTGTGTGTGTGTGTGTGTGTGTGTACACATCTGTCCAGAGTCATGGGAGAACTTATGGCCAGTGCTCCACAGGAACAAACATCCAGCCCATTTGGCCAGGAGTGAATGCCTGATCAGCTTGAGCCATGGAGTTGGGGATTGGGTGGGGGTTAAGGAGGTTAGTAGGCACGCTGCAGTTGTGTCAATTTGTTTTTTCCCTATCATGGAGGTCAGTAAAAAAATGTATAAATAAAGGTATTTGACTTGCAGACTTGCAGATGAAAAGAGGAAGTAGATAGAATGAAAGTGCAGTGTTTACTGGTGCAGTGTGCTCATTACAAAAGAAAAACAGAGCATTCATAGCAGGACAGTCAATACCCGTTAAAAACACACGTAGACACATATAGACAAAAATAGTCTCTGATGGGCTTTTTGTAAATGCAGAGCAGGTTGTCATCCCATATCACAGTGGAGATTGTTGTTGCCTAAAAAACGTAAAGATGACCACTCTTTCCTGCTCTACTCCATCCTTTCCACCAATTGTTGTGCATACTTTTTCGTACGATTTCATTGGAACCCGTTCATGAGGATGCGTTGGACTTTGACACCAAAGACCATGGTTTGCCTTGTTTCTTATTCAGTCATGGTTTCTTTTAACCATGCTCACAATTTTTCCCTAACCTGAACCAAGTAGGTTTAGTCACCTAAAATTTGCCAAACCTAGATCATAGATGTGGCAATTTAATCAATCATTTTTATAAATGTTATTTGTAACAGTTGACTGTCATTTATGACAGGCGACGTATTTGTGCGCACATCCTCCCGCTTTCTGTCATGAACATCCAATGGCAGATTGAATGGAAATTGTTGTAAAACAGGAAAAGAGTGAAGGAGGGAAGGAAAGAAAGGAGGGAGAAGGAAAAGGGGGAGAAAGATGGATAGAAGGAGGGAATAAAGGAAATAGGAAAGAAAATATTTGAATAAAGAAAAAAAGATAAGGAAAAATGGGGAAGGCAACATGAGTTCTAGCAAATACCCAATGAATGGCAGTGGAAAGTATTGAGTAGAACCCTCAAGCTTGGAAACAGTAGTTGTCAATATAGGAGCTGTTATTACATGACTGAAGTTCCATATTTAGGTCATTTGACGACAACTGAGCAGTCTCCATGAAACAGAGCAAACTCCAACTGCTGACGAAGACCATGAATGAAGGCTCAGATTTTTAAGCTTTACTACAAAGAAGGCCTTTCCCCCACTTCTGCGCCTGAAAAAGAAAACCAGAGGCCAGGGTACGTACGAATGCGGGAAAACGACTCCTGATGAATACGTCTCTACTGTAAATACGTAACTGCATGTACATGTTGCTTGATTTTTTTCAGTTAATGCTCAAATCTATTTTGTAAAGATTAATGGTACATGTGAATGGTTTGGTCTAAAGAAATAGTTTTCCTTTGTGGCTAGTAAGGCTAAAACGGTGGCAACGACATTTCTACTGTTTACGGTTAAAATTCACTGAACCTAGAACATTTAGTGTTGGGTTTTGCATAACTTTTCCTAGTGTGAAATGACAGTTTAAAGGAATGTAGTGGTGGTAAAACTGTTTGTTATAATCAGGGTTTTTTTTTTTAGTGTTGCAAGCACATGAAATGTAAAAATAGTGCAGATATTCACCTTAGTACGGTGGCCGACAGGGGCAAACGCCCTGCAACTTAAGAAAACACACGCAAATAGACAAAACACAAGCAAATTAAGAAAACAACTTCATTAATTTGACAACACATGTGCAGCATTCAGCAAACGCGCTGCAAATACCACAACACAACCAAATACACAAACGCACTGCAAATATGAAACGATGCAAAAAGAAAAGCACGCAAACCCCGAAAAAAGAAGCGATGCAAAAAGAAAAACAACTTCATTAATTTGACAACACATGCGCAGCATTCAGCAAACGCGCTGCAAATATCACAACACAACCAAATACATAAACGCGCTGCAAATACACACAACACAACCAAATAGATAAACGCGCTGCAAATATGAAACGATGCAAAAAGAAAAGCACACAAACCCAGAAAACAAATGCAACAAAAAAACGCTGCATCCAGATTACACAACGGAAATTCTCCAGGCCTCTAGAGGGAGCAGCTAGTGGAACAGCTGGATTTTCGACCTCACGGGGAGAGAGGGAGGGAGAGAGAGAGAGAGAGAGAGAGAGAGAGAGAGAGAGAGAGAGAGAGAGAGAAACTGCATAGACTGCATAGACTGTAAATATTAAATCTATGTTTGAGATATGTTTTCTCTGGTTTGGTGGGTGTGTCTCGGCTCAGGTCACAGGTGATACTCAATCAGCAGAGACGTCTGTAAACTCGTGGTGATAAAACATTTAAAACTGCATCAGCGTTTAACGTTGACGTTTGTTTAAGCCACATGAGAGGGTTTAATTTCGAGGTCCGAAATTACTGAAGTGTAGGCCTCCTCAAGTGTAATATTGTGATTATACAACAACGGTTACCAACAAAATAAGTGATCAATCTGTATTCATATTGTGGAGCAATTCGCTCATGAAATACAAAAAACAGACTGTTTAGTAAACCAGCCAATTTACCGTGGGATTTATCAAACTGAATAAATCCTGCCTGCACATATAAACACAAAACTGCTTTGCTAACTCCAACGTGTTGTAACTAAGACATCTGCTGAAAAAGTTATTGTATTCATTAGTATGATTGCCGTACTGTTTAGTTCACAAACACCCAACACACCAAAGTACAAACACATAGCGGACCAGACGCGAGCTTTTATTTTGAAAAGCCGAAGCTCAGGGACAGCACCAGCCGGGAGGGCATGAGACGGGAGCATAGACTGTATATTATTAATATATTATGTTATTAATAATAATAATAATAATAATATGAATTTAATATCGGTTAATAACGGTCGAAAATCCAGCTGTTCCACTAGCTGCTCCCTCTAGAGGCCTGGAGAATTTCCGTTGTGTAATCTGGATGCAGTATTTTTTTGTTGCATTTGTTTTCGGGGTTTGTGTGCTTTTCTTTTTGCATCGTTTCATATTTGCAGTGCGTTTATCTATTTGGTTGTGTTGTGTGTCTTTGCAGCGCGTTTATGTATTTGGTTGTGTTGTGTGTATTTGCAGTGCGTTTGCTGAATGCTGCGCATGTGTTGTCAAATTAATGAAGTTGTTTTTCTTTTTGCATCGCTTCTTTTTTCGGGGTTTGCGTGCTTTTCTTTTTGCATCGTTTTTTATTTGCAGTGCGTTTATGTATTTGGTTGTGTTGTGGTATTTGCAGCGTGTTTGCTGAATGCTGCGCATGTGTTGTCAAATTAATGAAGTTGTTTTCTTAATTTGCTTGTGTTTTGTCTATTTGCGTGTGTTTTCTTAAGTTGCAGGGCGTTTGCCCCTGTCGGCCACCGTACCTTAGGTATCCTAAATGAATTTACAGTCAATGGTAGCATTGTGTTAGTTTCTATCAGTGTGTACATAATGTAATATGGGAACATTGGCACTGGGTAGCATGTCTAGCAGTATGCCAATTGAACTATTAAGGGTACTCTTACTGAAATATTGGCAAATGTGAATATTGGATTTGTGCACAAGCTGGAACCAAAGAGACCGTGGGCCAGATCTACTAACGCTTTTGCGCCCACTTCAGGCGTATTTGTTTCGCAACGTGCATGTAAAAGCATGGCGAGGTATGTACAAACAGGCCACACTGAGGTAAAAGCGCAGACTGCCTGTCGCGGGAACTGAAACATGGCAAATTGCGCTTTTCCGTGTCATGCATATGCATTCATGGGTGGGTGAAGGGGAATATCCAACAGCCCAGTGTCAAATGTGGACTCATTCAAGTTTCTGGGCTCCATCATTTCCCAGGATCTGAAGTGGGAGTCCAACATCACCGCCATCCTTAAAAAGGCTCAACAGAGGATGTACTTCCTACGGCAACTGCGGAAACATGGCCTACCACAAGAGCTGTTGGCCATTTCTACACTGCTGCCATTGAATCCATCCTCTGCACATCCATCACCGTTTGGTTTGGGGCAGCCACAAAACAGGACAAACGCAGATTACAACACACAATTCGGACAGCTGGAAAAATCATTGGTGCCCCCCTGCCCCCCTCCATGACTTGTACACTGGTAGGACCAGGAAGCGGGCAGAGAATATCACCAAAGACCCCACACATCCTGCACACACTCTCTTTAACCTCCTCCCCTCAGGCAGGCGCTACAGATCCCTGCGCACAAAAACAACCAGACATACAGCTTCTTTCCCACTGCCATCACTCTACTGAACACTTGATAAGGGGGTCATGCCCACTTTGGCCACTCACCCACTTCTCTACACATTACATACTTATCATTCCATATGCATCTTGCACACTACTTTTCACTATTACTTTTTGCACTTTACATCCCACTCCATGTGTCTTGATATTATGTCTTATTGTATATTTGTATATTATGTTTATATGTGCCTATATATATATATATATATATTGCTATTTCTATTGTACAGTATGTTACTACTACGTTTCTATTTGTTGAATGCATAGAGAGTTAACACCTACCGAAGTCAAATTCCTTGTGTATGTCAGTATACTTGGCCAATAAATCTGATTGTGATGATTCCGATTTGTCGATGTCAGCATTAAAAGCCGCTTGAGTAGGAGCCCCTGGGCCCAGAGCTCAGCAGGACTCCCATATTACAGTGCATATTAACATGTCATCCTGTCAACATGAATCCTAAGAGGCTGCACTTAATCACATATATCTGGATAATATCTCTACTCCTTATGGCTCCTCACGGCGATGTGTTCCATTACGATGTACTGTACTTTGAAAGGCAGTCAGAAATATGTAAGTTGCAATATCACAATACTGTGTCTGAATATGTTCATTTTGCAAATTGTATGCTTTGTCTGTTGTGTTAAAATTAAAATTGTTAATCATAAAAAAAGCTTACTATTAACTTATCGGTGGGATGCTTTTTTTTTTGTGAAGAAGTTATAGGAAATGTGATGTGTTTGTCACATATTCGGTGCGGTCTGCCAACACCAGCTAGCGACTTGTCAACAGGCTTTCCACTAGCTAGCTAAAAAAAAAAAAACACTGTCTGTTGGCAGGTTAGACTGTAAAAATAATGGACAAAGCTTTCGGGTCTGAAAAGTGAAGGCAATTCTGAAGTGCCATAAATCTGCATTCTATCTCATTTCCAGCAGAGGGCGACTCTACTGGCTCCAAAAAGAAGTCTGTTTCTATAGAAGTCTAAAGGTGTGGACACAGAGAGCCGATAATCGGCTGTTAAACAGTCTGGCGAGGTCAGTGACTCGAGTCTGTTCGGTGTGTTCCCAAGGCCATCGTCCTTCATTTTGGCCGATTTGACATGTATAATCGGCGGGGCGGGCACTGCCGGCAGTCGGACTCAAATGACCCATCTGATTGGTAGAGTGCTAACCCGGAAACGGGGAGCGGAATGAGCGTGACTAGAGTCTCTCAAAATCTGACAAAAATCTTTTAAACTGACTTTGTCGATCTGAAATGAAGACAGATTCAGCAACTGCATGGTTTATTTCTCGCTTAACACTAGAACGGCCATGACGGTCATTTTGACCGTTTTGAAATTTATATGTGTAATAACTTTGCTGAATAAAAAAATACAATCCTGCTGCTGCCTGACTTTTCCTAAAAGAGTCTGTATTTTAATTTTAAATAGTTTTTATATGCATTACACAAAAGGCAAAGAAAATACAATCACTTTTACCTATTTCGGCCATACACGGTCATATTGACCGCTTGGATTTTCGCGGTATTGTTTTTAATTTTTCGTGCGGTTGAAGATGCATCTTGGTTGCTTAGTAACTACCATAGTCTCTGTCAGAGAAACGTAACTAGCGGTCTCAAGTAAACAAGTGTAGGCATCACCAATGGGCCGAAGGCAAAGCCAGAGTCGGTAACGTAGGCTACTACGGCGTGGATGGACTGAGTTCTGAATCAGAAGGCAAACACCGGGCGCTCGCTCTGTGAAAGGCGCGGAACATGTAGATGGTCGGTGGCTGTCTACGTGTTCATATAACTTTATACATCCTCGAACTGGCTGGAATCATTGCACACATCCTCTCCAAGGAGTGCACCAGCAGTAAAATTGTCCGGAGGAAGTTCATGCAGTAACCAGCAGAGGAGCTGAGAGCGGAGTTTATGGAGGAAAAAAGGGCAGCGGCTCACGGTCTGAGCAGCACTGCGCACCGCAGCAGACACCAAAACGGAGGCTGTGCCAGGTTAGGTTATAGCTAAATGTTCAAATAATATACTTTTAATTGTTATTTGGCTGTTATGAGTTAAGTTGAATGAATTTCAACACCATATTTTTCAGGATATGAATGTATGAAATAATTATGGTTTACTATGCCATGATATGAATTATTGTAACACGTATTACTCAAATGTATAATTAAACTCGTTAAAATGTACATTTCGGTGTAATTACGTTTTTCTAAAGATATCCTAACACAATACATAATACAATATCGCAATTAGGTATTTATCATGAGAGATTATAGAGTTTGGAATCTGGCGGTCAAAATGACCGCTCACGGCAGTTCTAGTAGTTATGGAATTCCGGCACTTCTAGTGTTAAAATGTTTTCAGAAACACGTTTCGGTGAACTATTTTAGTACAATATGAGATCGTATTCTGAACAGTCTGTCTTTGAATTTCCGGAGAAGTCAGACCCAGGTGACGTGTTCGTCCAATCAGCTGCCGGTTTTCATTTTTGGGCGACAATACAGATTAGCACCGCCTGCTGTTATGGAGACGTATTACGTTTCGTCGCTTTGGTGTGTTCCGAGGCACTTTTTTGTCCAACTCGGGGAGACTGATCAGCCCAACTGCCTTTTCTGCCGACGTTTGGCCGTCGGCTCTGTGTGTCCACACCTTAAGGAGAAATGACCCTACTTCTCACTTAATTTATTACCTCAGTAAACATTTTCATAACGAGTTTATTGTCTCAATCGCTAGTTTCAATTCTTCTTCAATACAGCATGATGTTCATTTTGTAAATTATTGTCCAATTTATTTTAAAATAGACGATAAAGCAGGGCATGCTTTAGGGGCGTGGCTACACACCGACCTGTCAATCAGGACAGAGGCTTAGCAATGTTAACCATGGCACGGTGGGCATTAAAATAGACCTGAACTTGTTTTTAGGTGTTGTCCTATTTTCATCTTAAACTTTGACCCTTTCACTGTGTGTTTTCACTTCATCAAAGTTAGGAGAGCAACAGAGGAAGGGAACAAAGGAAAAGTTGTAAAGTTTAGACTACTCATTACTTTTAGTTTTTAACAGACCAGCAGAGGGTACAACAAAAATGCAAGACCCTACAAAAGCAAAGCATGATGGTTGGTTAAAATTATTTGCTTGAAATTTAGCAAACAATTTAAGTGTCATCACTTGCAAAAGCCCAGTGTTAAGGTTGGAGGTTGAAGGTGGAAGCTGCAACACGGTGAGCATCTGTTTGTACCATCATTTTCTAAAAGGCATGCTCAGTATGACACAGGGTGCAGAAATCTGGCCACCATCCGGAGCAGAGAGCTGGCGGCGTTTGCATGACTTCGAGCAGGGCGAGGTAGCCTATAGCAGACTGGCCATACAGTATATGGCCCTGTCCCACATATTGTGAGGCTCTTTAATTATCATCAAACAATAAATCAGGTGTTGTCTTGCTCACAGCCAACAGAGCATAACATTTATTACTATTTTCAACAAAGTGTGTGCAGTGCTGTATTTCAAAGCTTTAGTACGTAACTTTTTGATATTAATGAACGTCTGTTACATTTAAGCTATTGCCAAATGAGTTGATACAAAGCTAATTAAGACCATCAGCTCCACAC
Organism: Sander lucioperca; assembly: GCF_008315115.2. Taxonomy (NCBI): domain Eukaryota; kingdom Metazoa; phylum Chordata; class Actinopteri; order Perciformes; family Percidae; genus Sander; species Sander lucioperca. Next base: position 18,227,703 of record NC_050178.1, on the reverse strand, counting down.
AACTCTCTCTGTATTTCTCAGCATGGCTATGTTCAGAAGATTCTGTCGTCCGGCGACTTTAGCACGCAAAAAATCGAGGGAAGATAATGACCTCTTCTGAAGAGTCCATCATGTTTTTCTAATCCTCTGTGTCCTCCTTGGCTACTAGCAACTGCATGGAGGAAGGGTGGGGGTGTTGCGCGATTACGGAAGGCTTGTGTCATGTGGATGCGCCGACAGTTTTGTTGTCATTACATAGAATTCCTCAGGGGGGGCGACAGAAACTACACACTATAGCTTTAACTTGCTCTTTTGGGTACATAGTGGGTTCACACTGACAAAGTGTGGCCACATGCAGTGCACTGCGAGTACCCGGATGTTGCACTCGAAACGGTCAAAATGTTAAGTGTGGATCGCCGGACACTACTCACACTCAACGACCGCCATCTTTGCTACAGAGCGGAAGCTACGGAACCACCAACGTATTTTCGAACTTGTGAAAGTGAAGGGTGAGGAAGCTGCAGCGGTTACTATTGAAACGGCAAAACGCAAACTATATAGGGGTTATAGAGGGAGTGTATTATCCAGTTCAGGTGCTGCCTGCAGCCACTGGGCACATGTCACTGGTCACACCTGCAGCCCATCATGGAACCAAGGGGAGGCATTTCCTGAGCCAGATCCATGCAACAGAGACACAAGTTGGGAACAAAGGACCAAGCAGGCAACACCGTTGGGGCTTCCACTAAGTGCTTGGGAAGGAGACCATTGGCCTAGGAAAAGGAACCTGATCTCTCTTCCCACTGGAGACACATGGGGTCCATACAGAGGTAATTGAAAAGGACTCACCTGTCTCTCTGCTCTACCCCACAGGACAGTGGAACAGGCCTGCCTTGAGAGAAGGCTACAGGCCAAAAGACCCCAGACGGGAAGACTCTTTTGTTCAAAAGTTTAACCCACTCCCCTTTCCCCCAAAATGATTTATTAAGAGGACACTTTAATGTTAAAAGCTTACTGTCTCTGAGTCTCCTACTTTATTGGAAATCTTGCCTTTAAGTCCCCTGGGTTGCCACAGTTGTCATGAGCTACTCAACATATGCACAGCTCCCAGCTAAGCTGAAGTGACAGCTATTTGATATCAGTTTGACCTCCATGTATTGGTATATATTGAGGTAAAAAGGTTTCTTGAAGATGGGGGTTAGTTGAAGTTTTGGTTTCGGTCATGGTTTCACCTTGGTGCGTTTGTCTTCACTTGTCGCCATCGGTGTATTAATGTGTATTAATAAGCATAACATTTTAGTTTAAATTGGCTGTTCTCCATTTTCTTCCTTAGTTCGGACTATGGTAAAATTCATACGCAATACAAATCAACTCAAAATGACACCAGCCTTAAAAGATACACGTTTATGGCTACAGCCTTGCATTTTAGTTTTACTCACTGAGTGTTCTGAATTGTTTCCCTATTTTCTAGATCAGTGGTGTCTTTCAAGAGAAATGGAGCAGCGTGGTTGAGAATTCATTTCGGAAATGCCAGAATGAAGCATCAAGACACATCAATCTCTTTCATAAAATGGATTACTTATGAACTACAAGTACTGATGTGTACCATCTGTTCCGTTTACTCATTAGAAAATAAGTTTTAAAAAAATATGTTGATATATATATGTGTATAGTTATGTATATGTATAGTTGATGCTACTGCTGATTAAGTGTGTTGTTTAGGTCAGTAAATCAATCCTGTTGGAATGTACAGAAACAATGACCCGGGTGGTCTGGCAGTAAAGGAGGGAGGAGATGGATTAAGACATAGCTAAGGGACTGGGACTGCATGAGGAATGTGCTTTCTAACAAATGAGCTTTAGCCTGGAAGCAGCTGGTGTTTGTCCTAACAACGGTACCTGGATAAGATCAGAGAGAGGCCAGGACAACACCACACAACAAGACAAGACAGAACTCCGTAACACCCAGCCGAGGAATCTTGAGCTGTGTTACATCCCAAACAGGTCCTGCTTAAGCCTCACACAGAGTTCCACAGAGCACTGAGCCACGGCAGTGAGATAGTGGTCACATTCAGAACGCCATGTCACATGATGCCTGTTTGCTCAGAACCATGAAAAAAAAGATTTGATCCGCACCGAGATTGGACCGTGGCCCGGGGGAGGTTTTACACCTGTCATTTTGGTTCGGGTGAAACTGAAAAGCCCGAAAGTTCAGACCAAACATTGTTGGTGTGAAAGCCCCCTATAAGGGATCTTTGTGATTAGCATGGGGATTATGAGGCATTCATTAAAATGTGTTAATGACTGAAAGAACAGAACAGACGTGAGGGAGCGATACAATCGGGTTTTAATTAATCAGCATTAAATCTATAGCCCAATTAGTTTGCGAAAGACTGCAGATACAGCCAAGTCTGACATCCTTTTCTACCTAAGCCTGTTACAGGACAATAATAATAACCTGCATAGTCAGGTTATTGCAACATGCGAAATCATCGTTGACATGAGATTGCATGAGAAATGTGGAAGAAAAGAAGAACCTTTGGCTTAATAAGACGAAGTTGCAAAGAATGTTTCCATGTTTCATTCATGATTCTGATTCCACGCATAAACATGAACGTGAGAGCCACCATGCCTGTTTCCCCGGGTATCTTGCATATTACAAATCATGCAATAATATAACTATTACAGCAAAGCAGTTTCCACAACATCCCATTTCTTTTCCTGTCCCATTGAAGACCAATCAATAAAATGTTCTGATCAAAGGGGTGCGGCCCTCTGCTGAAACACTGCATTATAGGTAACACCTCGTTTCCTTGCTCCCCCGTCCTCCAGGAGGCTCCTTTCTCCTCACTTTCCATCTCCTGCTAAATGCATTTAAGTGATTGGACCTCACTAAGTGATGGCAGACTTCGATCAATTTCCGGGGGAAGGGCCGGAGGATGGAGGAAGGGAGGGGGCTACATTAGCAGAAAGGAAAACACGCTGAGTGACCAGCAGAAACAGACACCAGACAAAAGCTCTCACAGCATCGACTGGGAAGAGGTCAAAGGTCATCATTTACTGAGAGTTAGATCAAGCAGGACGTAGAAGTAATCGTACTAAACTGAAAACAGATTCACTCTTTTTTTTTTAAATATACTGATGACAACGGGCAAAAAGAGAATTCAGATTATCAGCATTTACGGTAACAAGCCCCTGTTTCCCAGCTCTAATGAGGCAGATGGAAACCAGGCAAGGCTCTGAATAGATTTCAAATAAAGCAACATGTCCAACTGACTCCAACTTAATTACAATAGTTGTTGCTGGTATGCAGTAAACACTGATACTATGCAGGACATTCAACTCCTTTCTAACAAACAACTACGATTAAGTTGTGATTGTTAGTCCTTCCCTATTAGGGATACAAAAATGTTGTAGCAGCTTCCAGTCATAGATAAAACTACAGTAAGATCCTTATCAGGGCCACTGCAGGATAAAGTTCCCTTGGCCTTTGCAATTAAAATAGCCCCACATCATCACATCCCCTTCACCATACCTAGAGATTGGCATGGTTTTATGTCGGTTAGCCTAGCTGGTTTGATTTGCATTGAGAGATGATTTTATGGAAAGTACCCCATGCCAATCTCTAGGTATGGTGAAGGGGATGTGATGATGTGGGGCTATTTTAATTCCAAAGGCCAAGGGAACTTTATCAGGATGCATAATATCCTGGATCCATGAAATAACTGGCCTTTAAAAATAAAAATCTCCCTGCCTCTGTGGGAATTTAACATAGGGGTGTACTTACTTATGCCCCCTGTATTTTAAGGAAGAACATGTATTTATTTACGCTACATTATTCATTCACAAAGAAAACTGGTGTCCTTAAAGATTGGATTTTCCTCATTCTTTTAATTAAGGCATTAAGATCACTTTCCAAAAGATGATTTTTTTATTCCTCTTTTTAGTCAACTTTAGCATGGGTGTCCTAATCTTTTCACACGACTGTATATGTAGTAGGAGGTCCCTGCTCGGTCTCTTTTTCAGTTAAGGGGCCCTTGGCTTAAAAAACGTTGAAGACCCATATTAGATTACAGGTACATTTCAGTGCTGCACCAACAGTGCACTTAACAATAACCTTGTAAGTGAAAAACACTTAAATGCTATTTTAAATGTTTAGGGTCCATTCACTCAATATCATAGTATAATTATTTTAGGAATCATGCATGACTGAGATTTTTTTTTTAATTACTGGTACCCCCTGTAAGTACTCTAAAGTACCCCAAGGGGTACACTTACCCCCATTGGAGAAACACTGTAGTCATACAGGGAGCTTCATATATACCTTCCAGTCATGTCCAACAGCGCTACAGTTCAGGTAGTTTGAGTGCTGCCCTGAATATTCTCCAGGCTTGGCAGCTACAACAGACGCCTCTCATGAATCACCTGCTGGCCTGATTCCATTACTTCATAGCTGCAGAGCACCGAACACAGGCAGCAGACGTCTGGCCTAGTTGGCAACAACCACCAACTTTCCCAGGGTGACAGGAAGCCTGAGCCATACTGTCCCCTGGTGGACACAGCAGGCACACACAACAAGACTTGACAACAACTCCATCCCTGTCCTCTGATTATTAACCTTCAATTTCAGGGTTTTCTCTGTAAGTGTCAAACTCCATCTAAAAATGTATTTCCAAAAGAGAGAAAGGAGGAACTAAAAATTAGAGCAAACAACTCCTAACTAGGTTCCTTCAGAAGAATGGTATGCGATCCGTATCAATATATCGTTACACCCTTAGTTACAGTGGATTCCAACAGTCACTCAGTGTCACGGGGAAAAAAAATCAAAACATCCAAAGAAACTTCTCAAACCACTCCTGCAGTGGAATGCCCTTCTCCTCTGTTGATACCAAGCGTGCTTTGCCAATTAAAAACAAGTATGCTACTTCTGGCAGAGCTTTGAGGAGGTAATAACAGGCAGAAGCAGAGCAGTGATTTCTGGCACAACTTTGCCTACTTCCAAGGTGCATGGAAAAGGGGTCAAGCCTCCAGCAACACTTGTAGTAAACCTACAAGACAACCTGGGGCGGTTGTGGGAATAATTACTGCCGTCTGTCAGGAGCAATGGAGGAAGTAGTGTGTCATTATAGGGCCAAAAAACCTTAAGCAAGAGGTCGGGGGTGGATGGATAGGACAACAAAGAGTTTGATTTGGTCCCCTAAACTTTACCAAGTCATTTTAATTGCCTAAACTTAACCCTTGTGTTGTCCTTGGGTCAAATTTGACCCATTTAAAAAAAAATTCTTTATCAGAAAAGTTGATTTATTTTAACCAAATTTTCAGAAAAATAACGCGGATTGTTCCACACAATGCTCTTCACAAGTAACACAAATGATCAGCCCACTACTTTCTTTAAATTTGGATGTTTTATTCAATTTTATAGCATTTAAAAAAAAAAAAGAAAGTGACAAAAATGTCTGCAAATGCTTCCAAAACGTGGGGAAAAAACCCCACAAAAACGTCAAAAGACGCAGAATAAAATTGACAAAAACATCGGAAAAAGGGACAAAAACATAGCAACAAAAGTTTTGAAAAAGACGACCAAAAAAAGGTTTAAATTTTGACCCTGAAAAACAAAAAGTTGCACGGTCGACGGGAAGACAACACAAGGGTTAACCAGACCTTAACCTTAGATGTGGCAAATCAGAAATAATGTATGATGTAAGAAATGTATTTATCTTCTTGTTTCACTCATTTTAAATCTGCCTAATATCTGAGCTGTAACTGTTTATTCTATAGTAGCATTGAGATTCTTACTCATAATGAAGAAGCGATTAATAACTACTCAGTGGACACATACATGCCAACACAAAAACGTGTACAAGTCTGCCTGAATGTGTGCCCTGCATGCCTGTACAGTAGGAGTGTGATATGTGTGTGTGTGTGTGTGTGTGTGTGTGTGTGTGTGTGTGTGTGTGTGTGTGTGTGTGTGTGTGTGTTTAATTCTTCCAGGAAAACCAGTAGGAATATAGTTTGACACAATCAGACCTACCCCTGTTCACCCTTTACAAAGACTTTTCTAATCTAACAAAAAAAGATGAATCAGAAACGTTATGTGTATAACAAGATTAGATCATATCTCTCCTTTTCTGTTTCTGAAACCTACTTACATGCAATTGTGATTTCAACAATGTCCTACTGTCTTCCAATCTGGTCTCTTACCACTAAGGAAATTACTGAACCGATAGCACGACTATACAGTACAATCGAGCTCTCAAGATCCACAGTAATCTTCCAAAGTGGTCTCACCATTGCATTGCACTCACATGCTCGAACGCTCTGACTTACCAGAACTGCATAAACAGCCACGCTATTACATTTTATTTTCAGATTCAAAATAGCACTTCACCAACACTTCCTGCACTTCTTCCGACACACAATATGAGACCAGTACGCCTCACTAGGTCAGTTTCACAGGCATTAATTCCAGTTCCCCAATACAAAAACAACTATGGTCAGAAATCCTTTTTTCATACATACACCAAAATTTGGAATGACATTCCCCATCATATCAGAACACTACCATCCATCACATATTTCATAAAGGCATACAAACTGTTCCTTCTCAACAGTTACACTTGCACTCACTGACTGTTCATGTATTGTCCAAGTCTTGTTAGCACTGTCTGCGTTGTTGTTTTAGTTGTCTCTATCTGTCTAGCCCATGCTAATATCCTGTAGATGTGTTTTTGTCTTCATGTGCCGTAACTGTGTCCTATGTTCCATGTCTCTGCAGAACCAGTTTTTAAACTGAGTCAGGCCCGTTTTTAAACTGTAACTAAATGTTACTTTGTTTTAATTCTTTCCTGTTGAATACATTTTGAAAAAAAAAAACTCCTCTATCCTTTTCCCTCCGAATGTCTTCTCTCCCCGCACTCGCTCCTCCTCCCTCTCTATGTGAAATCACCCTGGCCTTCATCCCTTTCACATTTCCCCCTCGCCTTCCCACTGCTGTCCCAATACTCGCTCCCTCTCCTGCAGACAGTTGACTAGCGGCCAGGGTCCGTGAGGCCAGAATGAGAGGAATTTAAACATGGGGGGAGAGAGGTAGAAACAATCCTGTCTTTGCGGGAAAGGATCTGGTCTTTTTTCTCCGGGGGCGGCTCTCACTGACCACAATCCCCACAGAGCAGCTGCCCGCATTCAAACGCTCACTCCGTCTTTCTCTCCTCCTTTCTTACTTTCTCTTTTGCTTCCTTCCAGCTTATTTGTCCCTACCTCTGCAGCGAGAGAGATTCAAACATAAACACATATAAACACTTCTATGCATGCGCAATCTAAGCAGAGTATATGTGTGATCTGGAGTTAAAACATGTTATGTAAAATGTTATGGCCAAAATGTTAAACCGAGGGCCATACTGAACAATTATGTTTAACCATCATTTAACTCTTAAAAGTCATTTTCAGATTTTTTTTGACATGGAACTAAGTTTTCTTTCTATTAGTCCTGCACTGAATATAGTACTGAATAGTATTTGTTTTATGTGCATTACAAAAGCGTTTTGATGTCAATGCATTTTCCCTAAGATCTGCTCACATCCCCCACATGTTAAAAAATGTATTGAGTTCTGAGTTTAAAGTCAGAATTCTTAGAAAAAAGTCAGAATTCAGACTTTCTTCTCAGAATTCTGACTTAAATACTAACTCAAATACATGTACACATGCGGCCCTAATCCTCTTCTGTAAACATTCATATATGAATAGTGTAGAAAAAATAACTCTTGCTTGAGACTTGGACCAAATGCCTTGAGACGTACTTGGGACTTGAGCAAAGATGACTTGTTCCCAACACTGGTGAATACATATTACACTAATAACTCAATCCCTGGCAGCAGGGGTTCTGGCATCTCTCAAACTCAACAGTCAGTGTTTGTGGGTGGGAAGCTGGTAATGGGATTCTTCCCTTTTCATCTGCATGGTCATGCTTTCTGTATAGAGCAGGGGTGTCAAACTCAACTTCACCAAGGGCCACCCTGGAAAATGAGAATCCCATCAAGGGCTAGACATGTACAGTTTATTGACATGCTTTTATTGAGAAAAGTCAAATATCTTTGACTGTATTACAGAATGGCGCATTTTTTGACATTTGTCACATTTTTTGTCACTATTGTTAGCCTGGTTGACACCAGACCCTTCTCAGTTGTAACTGAGAGTGGGTCTAGGCAAGCTTCATTCACAGCCCATTTCCAAAGGGGCGTCACCAACGGACGCTGCTCAAAATGCCTCTGGGCGCAATTGGATAGTCCTTCAACCAATCAGACCAACGATCCGGGTGACGTAGCAGTGACAGCGGCATCAACGGGTTGCTGCGCTACGGTGGCCGTCATGTTGAATGTAAACAAAAAGCTGCTCGCCGTCGCTGCGCTATCGTCATCGTGTAAAGCCCGCCTCAACGATTGTGATTGGTGCCTTGATTTGGAAAAATTGGAAATGGGCTTGAATGGACTCTTGGCGAGACTGACTTGCAGAGCAAATCTCAAATTCGTCAGGGTTTTCCCAGGCTACATTATTGTTGCTTTCTCCAACACTTTTGTGGCTTGTTCGACTTTTGTCACATTTTTGTTGACATAGTGCCCTACAAAAGATAGCAAAAAAGCTCCTTAGCCATCATAGAGTTTAGCAAATCAAGCATACATTATATACATTACATATTACATTTTTTTAAAGTTGGCTTCCACACAGCCGGCTCACAGCAACCCTTTTCACAGCCTGAATATCTAAACGCTCTGGTTCTGGGGGAATTTCTGAGTCTCAAAGTCGGCATATCTGCCAAATTCTGCTGTCACGTAATTGCAGTTTGAAAAAGTTTTTTGTCTTTTTTGTTTTGGCGCACAACTAGATTACATTTATTGGGAACCTAAAGTGATATGCAGGCCGGATTAAAACCTGTGAGGGTCCGGGTTCGGTTTTGACAAATTTTTTTTTTCCAAAGTGGGACAAAAAGCAAAACAATACATCCAGGTGAAATGATGTCACATTTCCTTTACAAACAAAGTTGTTTTATGAACTTTCCAGAGGCCCCTGTCATTTTCTCTACATTGGGACAATGATCTGTTTATTCTGTATTGATAATAATGATAACATCATATGTACTGTAATGTTAGAGGTGGACTATATAGTGGATTTTTTTTTCATTTACAGCATGGGCACTGATGCAAATATAGGCTACAGTAAGCAAGCCATAAGCCCCACCCCACCCCCCACCAACATCCTAATTACAGTTTTGGAAAATTGGCTGACAGATGTTTTGATACAGATATTAACACTATACACTAAATCTGTGTTATAAAAGATTGGTATAGACCAATTATCAAAAACCTTTTTTTGGCAGTTTGCAGATTATCTGTATCTGTATTTTATTTGCCTGATAACCGACTCTCTGTTACTGGGAATTATGTTGAAAGTTTCTCATTTATTAAATAATTGATTAAAGCATTTAAACAAAGTTTTGTGTTGGAGTTTGTAACAGTCCTTGTCAACTTCAACTTCATTTTGACTTGGTTCCAAATATCGGTTCCAAATATCGGTTATTAACCGCATTAACTAATAATAATTGGTATCGGTATCAGCCTTGAAAAACCATCGGTCGATCCCTAATAAAAGAGGTTAATTTCTTTAATTATATACGCTGATATATCTGTAATATATATCAATAATCAAGATAATATGTGATCTAACCAATATATCACTCAAATCTTCCAACAAGATAAAAACTAACAGTGTTGCGTATTTGTGTCCTCTTTAATTCTTTGTCTCTGTGATTGTCCAACGTGCGGATGCCAACCTGGCGCCTGCCAGCTGCCAGGGAAACACAGCCCAGTGCCAGTCCCACCAGGGAGGCTGAGGACCGGCGCTTATACTGCTCCAAACTGTCCTCTGGAGCCTTGCTCCTATACCAACACAGTCAACTCCAGAGGCTCCACAACACCACAGAGACCCAACTAGAGAAGTCAAGGTACATTAAAGGGGCAGCTTCCCCCATAGATCAAAAACATTATACTCTCTCATAAGCATAATCTGACCCCCACCTCATAAAAAAAAAGGTTTTTGTTGCATTTTCTTTTACGTTTTTACCGCTTTTTTAAATGTATTTGTTGCCTTTTTTTATGGGTTTTTTGGAAAGTGTATGTCACTGTTTTTGTCGCCTGCTTCAAGGGGGTTGTTTGGACCATTTTTTCAACGTTGTTGTCGCCTTCCTGGAGTTTTTTTCCAAAGTTTTTGTTGCTTCTTTCTGAGATTGTGGCACCTTTTTCAAGGGTTTTTATGACAATTCTTTTGAGGTTTTTGTCACTTTTCTCAATTAGGGATGTCCCGATCACAGCATCGAATCGGAGCCGATTTTGGCTTTTTTTTAAACTGATCGGGGATCGGCATTCACCCCGTGTACATCACCGCCTTTTATTCATACACGCCCTGCGCCACAGACCGACAGACTGCCTGGATGCCGACACTTTCAAACCATCATGGCTCACCAGTGTCTGTCCAGAGAGTGTCTCGTACTTTGCCAGCCCTTGGCAACGAGTAAAAAAGTCCGTCATCCTTTTTTTAAAGAAGCGGATTACTCTAATTCTCCACCCTTCTTCCGTGATTCCACCAGGAAACCACGCTTTCAGGCCGTTATTTCCTGGAGCCAACATCAGTAAACACAAAAAGAAAAACAAAGATTGACTATTAACTGCAAGAGGCATCACTAAGTTAAGTTTTATCAAAGATTGACTATTAAGCGCATATGTGTCACTAAGTTTAGTTTTCGTTGTCCAGCGGGGAACTTGAGACTTGTTTATTCTTTTTGTTGGGGGTTTGCTGGGATCCTAAAGAGAACTGTTTTGGTGATGAGACAAAAGACTAATTTGCTGCAGTAGCCTAAGTTAAATGTATTAAGCTTAAGACATATTTTAGTTTTGTAAAAAAAAAAAAAAAAACAACGGTGTGCAGCTCTGTTATCTGAGCAAATACAAGTATCGGATTGGGACTTGGTATCGGCAGATATTGAATATTTAAAAAATTGCGATCGGATCGGGAGTCAAAAACGCTGTTCGGGACATTCCTATTCTCAATACATGTCCCGGGAACTCCCTAGATAGTTGGAGATCTCAACCCCACCAATGTTGAACCCAAAGTTACACCCTTGTACTCTCTAACACCAGTATTGTAAACAGTTTTTGTCCGGTGTATTCGGAGAATTTTTTTATTTTTTATTTCTGCCTCCATAACAATACAATGTAGGTAAATTACAGTTAGTCAAATAATTGAAAAACAACATTGAAAAAAAAGTATCAACAGCAACATGTCCTTGTAGACTCGAGATAGCGTCCCTGTTTCCATTGGAACATATTCAAATAATGAACATTTGACTGCTGTATTCGAGCTAAATCAGAGACATGATTTTGTACTGAAGAAGACTGTGTTCTCCTTACCAGACTGGTCATATCAAAACAGACAGAAATATGCTCATATTCATTTGTAAATAATACTATTTTACGAGTACAGAGCAACTGAAGTTCTGAAAGTATTGGATATTTTTTTTTATATTTATGTGCACACAAATTAATATCGTGCATGCACACATTATAAACTTGTGCCCACAAGAAACGCGTTTTGTGTAGGGTTGGGCATCGAAAACCGATTCCTACTTGGAATCGTTTCAAAAATTACGATTCCAGTGGAATTGTTTCTTTATTGGAATCGTTGGAGGATTTGGTTTCAAATCTGATCATGGGTTCCAAATTTAAAATGTGCAAGTTTTGGTTTCCGTAGCGGCCAGGCACTTGTTGTGTTGCAGTCATGGAGCACAGTAAACGGCGCTCTAGTGTGGCTTTATTTTATGTTGAAAAAGCCCGGTAAAACTGCAACCCACCATTGAATCAAAATAAAACTATCCACTTATTTGTGAAATAATGTGACCCGTTTAAACTCCACCCCTCAAAGAATCGCAATTGATATAACAATATTTGCACTCAATTTATAGGAATCTCATCTTTCAGGACTTTAGGGACATCATAAACTAATATAGTTACCTGAAATCCCCGTAGTTTTAGGGTGTCAATCAAATGAGAAAACTGAAACTTCCTCGCCAAGCCATTGCACTGAAATCTGGTTGTAAACACTGAATCCTCATAAACATCAAACAACTGACACATGACAAAGTGTTTTGAATATGACTAGGACTGGGTTTGAAAAAAAATTGATTTTTCCAATTTACATTGATTTTCATTTGAATGAATGAATGAAATGATTCATAAAATCCAGAATCGATCTTTGTCTAAGGAATCCATCGGTACCAAGTAGTGATTGCCAAATGAGGCCTCATGACCAAGAGCGAACAAGAGCGTCATCTAGTGGGCTCAGAAAATAAAGAAAATGGTTCACGAAGCTTCATGAAGCTTTATTCGGCCATCACTAGTTGGTACTACCGGCTATGCCATGCTAGCTTGTTGGGAAGGGGCTTAAATAAGGCTTCATAGTTAGGCTACATTTGGGTGAGGGAAAACTGGCATGGTCATTTTAAAAAGGAGTCCCTTGACCTCTCACCTCAAGATATCCAAATTACAAAATGTGACTTAATACTGACTGTAGACTGTAGAGGCTGTAGAGCTGCACTTTATTGTTGGTTCATGTTAAATAAAAACTACATTCATGTAACTACTTTGGGGTCAATTCTTAATGTTTACATTGATAGTTTAATAATGCAGCAGGTTAGAGGGAACTTTGTACAATGTAGAATATCTTTCATATCCAAGCTAAATTACTTTTGCAACTGAAATATCTCAAATCCACATTGAATCGGACATGTAATCGAATCGGGACCTTGTGAATCTGGGAAATCAGTGGCGGAACCAGCCCTAAATATGACAGAAGGTAAAACATTTTGCCACTGGAGTATAAACATATTTCATCTCTGCATAACTAAGCTTACAAATGTGTGTTGTTTACGTGAAGAAGTGTGGAGAGAGCTTTCCGAGTGGGATACACACACCCACACAGGCAAACCCATGCATTTGTGTATCCCCCCCCCCCCCCCCCCCTCCCACACACACACACACACACACACACAGCTTTATTTAGTCCCCTTCACATCAGCAGCACGTCTGGCTTCAGCTGCAGGTTTCACACACCCACACCGACACACAAACGCAGCAGCACACACACTCAACTGTGCCAGAAACTTAACACAAAGAGCGCAGAAACTGGAGATCCCTCCATCTTCCCCTTCTCTCCCTTCAATGTTTCAAATAAAGGAACACGTGCAGCAGTGCTTACCTTCTTTCACCATCCCTTCCTTCACTTTCTTCCCTTCTCTTCTTTGTTGTTTTCTCCGCTCCGGTCTTTCTGTTGGTAGCAGCCGCCTACAACATGCTGGGGCTTGGCTGGAATGGGCCGATCTGCAGACAGCCCCGCCGCTCTGGAGAAAATGAGAGAGAGGGAGAGAAAAAGAAAGTAAGAGATTGAATCTGCATGTGAGCAGAGAATCGACAGAAAAGAGAAATTTGAAACCTTCCAAGGCTCCAGTAACAATCGCCCCCTCCCTCCCTTCCTCCTCCTCCTCCTCAATGCTGTCTACCTCCATCTCCCTCTCGGTTTCCCTCCCTTTTCTCTCCTTTGCCTCCTCTCCCACTCGTTCATTCAGTATGCAAGTCAAAGCACTCACCCCCTCATCCTGTCCATTTCCACTCCTTTTCCTGTCACTTTCTTCCATTCTTTTCTTTCCCTCTCTTTCCTCAAATATATATTTTTTTCCCTTCTCCCTCTGGCTCTCTTTTTTCATGGTATTTGTTCCTGAAAAGAAAGAGGGGGGGAGGGGGGGGGGGGTGGGCACACAGAAATATTAGCAGCACTGAGGGTAAGCCTGAAGCTGTACTTCAGAAAAAGCTACCTCAGAAAAATATCAGTCACTCAAACATGGTTCATATTGTTCAGGTTAGTATTTCTTTGTGGAAGAGGGTTTACGAAGAAAAGATATTTTCTATGCTTGCCCTTTTGCACAAAGTCTATTATGACAGAACTGAACCTGGATTAAAGGATGAAACTGGAGTTATTCCATATTTTTCTCTTTGTCAACCAATGCCAGCCAAACCAACCAGTCTCTCAATATTTAGGCTACATCTACACTACTAGCTTTTCATTTTTAAGCTGCGTTTTGAGACAAAAACCATCTACGTCCAGTAGCAGAACTAATCTCCATCCATGTTAACACGTCTGTCAACACATATCACATGACCATTCACACACACACTGGGCATGTGTGTGAGGGTGTAAACAGAAAGCAGATTGTCTGATGTTACTCTGCGGTTGAAAATACAGAAAATACTTCGGAGAAAGAACAACAATGGTCAAAAGTAAGAGCAGGGATTTATTAGCTTGGACCGGCGACAAGGTGGAACTGTTACTGAAAGCCTACCTAACCGATAAGACGTGCGTCCTTGTTTCCAAAAGTCTCAGTTTGTGCCCGTCCAGACTACAACGCAACCCCAGAGTTTTCAAACCAAACGGTGGCAGCGGTGTTTCCAAATGTCTCTGTTTTAGGAACTCGGAAACTCCACAGCGCTGTGGACACAAGGCTTAAACGTAGCAAAAGATATTCATTATTAAACCAAAATGTAATAGTGTAGATGTAGCCTAAGTTACAGTGCAGGGGAAGACAAAAAGCTTTAACAAGACTTAATCACTCACTGTACTTACAGTAGGCACAATAGTGCATTGCTGAATACTGAGGAGAAGTGTGGGGATCACCAAAGTCATTAGGATTAGGACATCTTCTGGGAACCATGAATGTCTGTACTCAATTTCATGCCAATCCATCTGCCAGGCAATGGTAGGCTGTCTGAGAGCAGGGGCCAATTATTATTATTATTTTTTTTTTTTCAAGGGCACCTGGTGCATGCAGCAAAACACCCAAAAAGCTTTCTAGCATGTCACCTCACAGAAAGAAGGTCCTGGGTTCAATTCCTGACCCTTCTGTGTTTGCATGTTCTCCCAACACCAAAACAAGTATCACACCCCCGAACATGGTCAGAGATGGGATACATGTTTGGATACATATTTGGACCTGTTGGGATACATGTTGGGGATTGCATCAGATACACATTTTTCTACAGTCCACCGAAACATATATACACATTCATACTGCCAGTCATCAATGACAGAGAGAGCACAATAAAAAAAGGCATATGGGAAAGTGTGAGATCCAGAAATATAAATATTTGAAATAAGAACTGAATAAAGACAAAAAAGTATGATAAATAAAATAATAGGAAGGGTATCCGACGTAAAACCAATCAAATCAAAATGCCAAATCAAATATGCTGATCATAAACCAGATTTCAGTTTTTTGGTTTGGTGTTTTGGTGAGCTCTTGTGTTGTATTTGTGATAGCAGCTGCTCAAGGAGTGTTTGCTGTTGTATTAAATCATACTTATGAGTGTTGCCAAATCAAGCAGGGCTTGAATCTTAGGAAAAACAACTTTAAGTCTGATTTATGAAACAGAGCATCCCCAAAATAAATTACCTATATATAAGCAGCTACTGAATCTTGCTTTATGAAACCCCCCTCTTGTTTTGCTGTAATCCAACACAAAATTACACCTAAATAAGTGTTGTTTTTTTTTTTAACAATGTAACGATATACCTAGTGATTTGTTTTTTTGTGTTTCAAGTATTGTTGGAGCATAAACAGTATATAACCCACCCCCAAAATTGTATCAACAGAAGTCCTTTTAAAAACCTACCTACATTTTATGGCATCTCCAAATCCTAGACCGTGACAGACCAAATCAATTTGACAAAAAAAAAATAAACTCAGAAAGAGTTCACAGTTTGAGTGAGGCCCCCTGCTGGTTGAAGGGCCCTGAGCAGCTGTTTAGCCACGCGCCAGCTGCAGATCAAACACATCTGCAGTCTCCTTTGTGTCTGAGTGAGTGTGTGAGAGTCACTATAATTAAAAGGTGTTACTGTTACTCAGCATTAGTCCCAGGATTCTTAGCAAAACACAGATGTGTAGGGAGGGGACCGTGGATGAAGAGACAGGAGATGGAAGTTTAGAGGCTGCAATTCCTCCTTAATCCTCCACCCTACTCACACTTTGTCTCACTCACATGTCCAGACAAGCCTCTGCCACACACACACACACACACACACACACACACACTCATCCATCCATCCACATCCATCCTTCCACATCCATCCTTCCACATCCATTTATCTATATCCATCCATCCACATCCACTCATCTATCCATCAATCCATTTTCTGCCAATTATCTGGGTCTGGTGATGGTGGCAGCAGACTAAGCAAGCTTGATCAAGCCCAACAAGGACATCTCGAAGGGCATTAACCAGCTTATACCATGCAGTGTTTTCCCTAGCTTTGTGGAAGCCTTAGGTGTGTGTATTTGGCGAGGGGTTGAGGCGTCATGCCTCAAGAAAATGTTACAATACATATTTCAGTAAAAAAAAAAAAGATATTTCCCCAAACATTCCCCATACACTTCTAGAGACAATATATCATGAGACATTTATAAAAACTGATTGCTTTCTAAGAAGAACGCACATGTCAGTCAGTCAGTAAAAGTCGTAAAGAAGCTCTGTAAAGAAGTAAATAACATGGATTTTCTGCATTTTCTGCTTTCGCTCTGTTTAGCTGGAAACGGATATGTTGTAGTGGTAAAAAAAAAAAAAAAAATCCATTCCATGGAACATAATCGATTTCAAAAAATCATCGAGCTAGCTATCCAGCCGTGTCGTTGTCCCCAGTTGACCCCTTCAATATCAAGACTTTCACGAACAAATGATCCGCCATGTGTACTGCCGGCTGCAGACTGAACGTCAAGTATTGATCTGAACAGTGAACGGTATGAGAGATGACCGCTGTGAAACAAAGTCAGTTCAGAGGGGCGGTGTAACTGACTTCTTGCAGCCTGTGTGTTATCGCCATCCTGTGGTGTTCAGAGGACGAGGCACTGAAGGACTACACTCACTGTTGGAAATTAGATATTCAGATTTATTTATTTTTTTCATTTCATTTAATATAGTGCATTCATTTAGAACGTTGAACAGTCAGTTTCACTGGAACTAGTAAGTGTCCTATATCACTTTTTAATGGACACCCTGCAGCCAATCAGAATTGAGTATTCACCCAGACCATGGTATTACTTAAGTTAGGCCATTGAGGACTAACTGCAGGGCTTAATTTGAGCCGCAACATGCCGGTACATGTTCCGGCACCTCCGACGTTGGATCCGGAACCTTTTTTTATTGGATCCGGCACCTCCTGTGTCACTATGAAAAATTTGTCTAAATGAAAAAAATAAATGACTGTTTGTGTAGTGTTCAATGTTGTTATCTGTCTTGTTAGTCTTTATTCCCCATTGAAGTTCCACAAAAATCTTATGTTTGTATTTTCGATGCGTTTTGAGGTGAATTTTCAGGGTAAGACGGAGGGGGGAGAGGGACGGAGGGAGGGGAGGCACTTCAACAGCGCGGCGCTGCACTTCAAGTGACACAAGCGCTTGTGCTGGTTGAGATTGCTGTTAATAGCTTAATTTCACTCAGGGGAAAAATGTCAAAAAGACAACAAAGTTTGCTTAACTTTTTCAAATACGCTGGCCAGTCGGATCCCAAACAAGCAAAAAACGTTTCTGCCGATCAAGAATGTGGGGACCACGGTGGGTTTTTTGGTTCATTTTATAGTCCGATGTATAATTGCTGCTTGTGAAAACGATTGTTGCAGTGTATTTTTTTTACATTTCGCACCGATGCAGTGCATGTTCTGAAATAAAAATAAACATCGCCCTAATGTCCACACAGAGTTGTTTAGGTTTTTTTAGTCAGAGAAGCTATGTAGGCAGGGTAATTTTTTTTTTTGTTCCGTTACCTCCAACCCCCGTTTTGAGTCGCTGGATCCACCCCCCCCCCTCTGCACTCTGGGATCTCCCACTTTACAAATTAAGCACTGACCAACTGCCCAATGTTACAGAAAATGACACATTTAATAAATTGCTCAAACATACACTGCGTGCTATTTATCAAACTCGTCAGAGAAGAAAGTGAAATGTTTTTAAATGTTGGAAATGTGGCGCCAGGTTTTGAGGTTAATATGTTAATATTTGACCCCTGCTGGGATGGCGATATCTGATACACAATCAGACGCCATTGCGTTTTCATCTCTATTGGCCAGACGTCTTATTTTGTGTAATTGGAAATCAGATATGCTTCCCACACACAGGCGCTGGGTTGAGGATGTAATAGCACACTTGAAACACACGATCAGGGGTTCAACCCAGAGATTTTATAAGGTCTGGCAGCCATTTCTGGATTATTTTAATTTACAATTTCCTGTAGGAAACACTGGGACATAATTGATTCACAGGCTCTATAACTCTGTAACATGTCAAACATGTTTTTGTTTGTTTGTTTTTTTCCTTAAAATACGTTTTTTTGTGTTATTATTGTCATTTTATTATTGTATATGTTGGGGACATGCTGTTTGGGGACTTGTTAATTGTTTTACAAGTGTTTACAATTCAAAACCCAATACAAATATTTGAATAATAATAATATGTTAATATTGAATATATCCTGTTAATAGGACCCCCCCCCCCCCATACAATTTAGAACAGTTCAGTTTCTCGCCTATTCATTATTTTTGTTATTTTAAGATGCATGTAGTTACAGCAAGAAAGACTGTCTAGCGGTGTTTAAGTCAGCTGCACTCCTCGCCACTAGGCGGCGACATTGATGAGTAAATGGCAGAGTGAACTCTAGGGGCATAACTAACGCAAGTTTTACTTAGTTTTGCAAAAGCGTCTGTTAATGTCGGCAGCCATTACGCTTGTGGAAACTACAGTGCAACTTATATTGTCTTTCTTCTGTTAATTACAGGTAAATAACAGTATGAATCGAAACATGATAATATGTTAGTGTTCACCTTCTTGATTGTCATAGTTTAAAACGTTAGCATCACACACGCTAGCACTACTGTTAGCTAGCTGGTTAAGTCCGTGTATTTCTGTTAAGGTGGTGACACACCAAAAAGATGGCCGACCGTTGGCAGAAAAGGCAGTTGGACTGATCAGTCGGGTCCCCGAGGTCCAAAAAGTGCCTCAGAACACACCGAAGAGGCGCCGACTTGAGCATACGCTCTGCGCGTGCGCAAAGCGTTAATATGTCTCCATAGCAGCAGGCGACACTGCTCTGTATTGTTTCCATTAACAGTCCGATTGTTTCCCAGAAAATGAAAACCGACAGCTGATTGGACGAACGCGTCACATGGTTCTTTTTCTCTGGAAATTCACAGCCAGACTGTCATGGCGGCTTGTTCAGAATACGATCTCATATTGTACTGAAATAGTTCACCAAAACATGTTTCTGAAAACATTTTAAGCGAGAAATAGGCCATTCAGTTTCTGAATCTGTCTTCATTTCAGATTGACAAAGGTCCGTTTAAAAGATTTTCGTCAGATTTTGAGCGGCTCATCCGCTGGGTGAGTCCCGACTGAACATGACGGGTCAGCCCAAATGAAGGCCACGGCTCCTCCGACGGACGACGGCACGGGACACACCGAACAGACTCGAGTCACTGACCTCGCCAGACGGTCCGACGGCCGATTATCGGCTTGGTGTGTCTCCTCTATTAGGCTAACGTGGTGTGTGAGCAGTTGTGATTAGGTTTATTTTTGTTATTCAATGCCAGATGTTTGAAATGGATATCTGAATATAATCTGTTAAACTGATGTGTTTAGAACCACTGTGTAGTATGTAACTGAGGCAGCTGTAATGATGCGGTGTATTTTGTTGTTCAAATGAGAATGTGCTGAGGGACATTTTGGTTTTATTGTTTTATTTAGTTTTGCAAAAGCGTCTGTTAATGTCGGCACCCATTACGCTTGTGGAACGCTTGTGTTCTGTTAATTACAGAAACGGAGTTTTCTTTTTTTTTAAATTAAAATATGTGGCACCAGATTCATCCTTCTGTCATCAATCTGCACCTGCTACAGAAACCCTGTTTAGCCTGTTCTAAATTAAATCTTGATCACCTGTGTGTTGTGAGAGAGGTTCTTTGTTCCATTATAAGATACAGTGGCACTCATAAGTTTATGAACCCATGCTAAAGTTGACTAAAAAGAGGAATAAAAAAATCAAAAAGATCAAAAGAAATTGATCTTAATGCCTTAATTAAAAAAATGAGGAAAAATCCAACCTTTGAGGACACCAATTTTCTTTGTGAATAAATAATGTATCGTACATAAATAAATGTTCTTCCTTAAAATACAGGGGGCATAAGTATACACACCCCTATGTTAAATTCCCATAGAGGAAGGCAGATTTTTATTTTTAAAGGCCAGTTATTTCATGGATCCAGGATACTATGCATCCTGAAAAAGTTCCCTTGGCCTTTGGAATTAAAATAGCCCCACATCATCACATCCCCTTCACCATACCTAGAGATTGGCATGGTTTTATTTCAGTTAGCCTAATAGCTGGTTTGATTTGCATTGAGAGATGATTTTATGGAAAGTACCCCATGCCAATCTCTAGGTATGGTGAAGGGCATGTGATGATGTGGGGCTTTTTTAATTCCAAAGGCCAAGGGAACTTTTAAGATCAATTTCTTTTGATCTTTTTGATTTTTTTATTCCTCTTTTTAGTCAACTTTAGCATGGGTTCATAAACTTATGAGTGCCACTGTATTTGAATAAACTTGGATTAACTCAGGGGGCAACAGCAAAATGTGAACAGAACAGCATACATTGGCATTTTCAATTTTCACTTTTGACCTTTCAAAGTGCAGACACAGAGCAATATTAACATTCATGTGGAGTTGTGTTTGCGTCCACCTGACTAAGTCAACGAATCCCTCTATTTCCAGCTCTGGTTTTGTTTTCACCAACACTTGAGAACAAATATCTGTCTCTTTAGCTATACGCTCCACTATGGTGCCCAGCTAGTCTCTAATGTTGTCGGTTTGCTGGTTGGTGGGTTTATCAAAAAACTGTTTTGCTGAAAACAGCTGCCTGCTGCTGCTGGAAACCAGCTTGATGAGTGTTAGACTAAACCATAACTCTGTGGATTATAAAACCAAAACAATAAGCTGTTAAGGATACTCGGTGAGCTCAGGGAAACTGCAGAGTTGGTGTTATGTCTGTGTGCTGCTAAAGTAAGACCTTTAGCAGCACACATGCTACAGTCAATTGATCCATTGATAATATAAAAAAAATACTGATTTGCACAGCTTCAAGGAACACCATAAGCAAAAATACTCACACTCACACACACACTTAACATAGAAACGTAATAAAAAGCACTAGCTGAGTTGTATTTGCTAGAGACGCTGATACCAACCCATGTATTTTTATTTTTTTTTGGTTGCTTCAAAATGATAATAATCATCTTCGGTCTGTGTGTGCTTGTTAGCGTGTGTGTGTGTGTGTGTGTGTGTGTGTGTGTTGATGGCATTGCAGTCCCAGAAATAGCTCCTGAATGTACGTCCACTCTATAATCAATGTGTTCCCATCATAATTTGCTGTGAGACTGGCTGCTGCCTCCTCTCTCTCCACACAGCCACGCAGTCTGAACACATGCAGAGTAGACAGAGTAACACATGATGGAGAGACTGGCATGGTTAGGATCCTAAAGGAGTGTGTTGGAATATGATGTTGTATGTCAAGAGACTTCTTTTGTTTCTGTTTGTTTTGCTTTTGTTTCAACCTTACACTTCTCTTGAAGCAGAGCCTAAATATGTTACAGTTTGTTAGGCCATCCGTCTGCCCGGTTCTTTGATCCAGACCCACCGTCATTTGTGATTATTTATAAAAACGGGTAGCTCAAATCAACCAATCTGATTGGTTGAAAGCTGAGATATAATGACCACGTACAACGGCTATGATTCAAATTCCTTTGCACGATAAGTATCACTCCGTGTCTGAGAAAGAGAAAAAAAAAAGGTTACTGGTGCCACGGAGGGAGGCCGTTCATCTGCACACACTGCCATGACACGGAGCTGGTTAAAGTATAACTTCAGGTGTACGCTATATTTAGAACATTTTCGCTTTACGCTGTCAGACAGCCCTTTACGACGGAGAACTGACGCAGTTATCTCTGCTCTCTTCAAAGCCACCAGACTCCATTGATAAAAACAGCAATTTTACCTCACAGAAAACAGGAGTCGCTCTTCTACCGCTGCCTCCATCGGTTAATTGCTTGTCTCTTGCAGTCTCGATCATTTCTTTGTGTTATTGTGTGCCTTTCGTTAGCGTTAAGCAGAAGAAATAGTGCTAAAAGTCTGTGCTAGCTGCTAGTGTAGGCTAACGTTACCTGTGCTGCGTTCCATAGCAACCGCCTCGGTAAAATATGGACGTTTGGACAGTGGCTGTCAGTGTCTGAAGCGACGAAAAAAAGCGCCCTTCAGCGTGTTTGTATAACGTACCAGGGAGAGCAGCAGCTACACGGGGTTTAGCGAGTAGTATGTAAGGACGAAATTCCGCGTAAGGAGGTTGGTTGGGGTGGAGGATGGGTCAAACACAGGACTTTCACCCAGGAGACCGGGGTTCATGTCCCAGCGTGTTTCCTAAAGTCGCTTTCTTCTTTAACCATCCCGTTATTCCCGTGTGTCACGGAAGCATAAGCCCACCCACGACCTTTTCCTAAAGTCAACCGTCCCGTTCCCGCGTCACGGACCGTTTCCTTAACATAACTGTGTCAAAAGGGACGCCAATAGTCCCGACCAAGCGCGTTATATGACGCTAAAGGAGACTTTTAGCGTCAGTAACAACGACAAAGGCACTTGACCAAGCGTCCGTATTTTACGAGATGGGAGTGAGAATGTGTTGATAATGAAGATGATAAAGTGATGATATGCTTGACGTATAATGTGTGTAGGCCATACTGTCAACTGCTGTGGATTTTGTGTGCTTTTAACACATGTATCTATGTTTTTATGCTTTATGACTATTGTGACACAAATTGCCCTCTGGGACAAATAATAAATTGAGTGATTGATTTGTGTCATGTCTTTTACTGTAGGTTTTACACTGCTTACAGCTCATAACAGCATCAGATAGAACCAAATAGATGTGCTTTTTTTTGTCATATTTGTTTTGCGGGTTTTCCTTGCAATAACCTCCAAGAGTTTGTGTTGGCTAAACTGAAAGACACACAGCACAAATGAGGACTATTAATGCACCAGCTGGCAGCGTGAAAATATCTAAAAGCAAGCATATAAATATAGCACACTAAGAGTTTACTAGTTTTGTGTGGGTTCAAGCGGTTAGGTAGACAAACAAACATGAAGAAATGTTTTACTGAAAAAAAAATTCTTCCCCAGAGAACAGATTATGGTCAAGCAGTGTGCAGAAAGTAAAGTAGCAGTAGGGGATGTTGAGTTGTCTCTACAGCAGGCATGTATGGGCTGGGGCTAAAGCATGACTTTAAAGTCTATCGTCTTTCAGATCAATACTGTGGAGCGGAGATGAAAAAAAACAAAAAAACATAGCATCTCATCACAGGGGATAGGGACCATGTCCAAGGAGACAGCTGGACAGAGTGTAGCAAGGGAGATCCTTCCAATCAACTGGATGTAACCCCCTGGTACGGAAGACCATTAGGGCCACATGTGAAACAATAGACCTCAACAGTCCCGCCCACAGCCGACTCCGGAAGTAAAAATCCCATTGATTTTCTCCATAAGGATTTAGAATATCAGTCATAATGTCTAAACCGTCTGAGGTAGACTGACCCCGAGCTACGTGGTTGTGAAATGAAGGTTTCTTCTCCTGTAGAAGCTAGAAGTCCGTATGAAATCAACCTTGTTTTAAGAAAAACACGTTTTATCTGCGATCTTATTGAGAAAAACTACACTACCCACAATCCTAAGCGTAACAGCAACGTCTCTGATTGGTCCAACTCGCTGTTACCATAGAAACGTTTACCGTACCCGCGAACGGCTAGAGCGAGCTTCTACCATTGAAGTCTATGATAGTTTCTGTACACGGTCTAGTACCTTTGCCTTTTTTGCCGTTTTCAAAATGTTTTTTTGTGCCGAATCAAATGTGTTATGCTCACTATTCATCTCGTAGCTGGTTGGCTTGGTTCCAGACTTAAAACTCTATATAAGCAATTTTCGAAAAACGTCAATGAAACAATTGAATGGGGAAAAACACAGAGCCGTAAAAAAAAAGTGGGCGGTCACTGTTGAGCTCTATGTATTTCAGTTCTGAGTTTAAGCCTCCGAATCTCAGAATTCTAACTTGTTTCGCAGAATTCTGAGACTAAAATCAGAATTATCTCAGATTCTCTGTTTTTTCACAAGACATTCTTATTTTTAAAAAGAGACTACAGTCAAATCACATGAGACGGAGTTCAAATGTGTATTACTACAATAGACATACAGATCGCTAAATCAATTTAACATGTTTGCATGTCTCCTTACTTTAAAAATTTCCCTGCTGAGCAGATTGGCATCAAACCGCTAATCATGTCATTACCACTGCAATGCCAATATAATTTACTTATGTATATTTATTTACTGTAAAGTACTTCAACAGAGGAGAACAACAATCACGCAAAATATTCAAATTTGCTTAGAATTTATATGGTCTGAAAATGAGTGTGTGTGGCTTTAGTGATATTATTCGAACATTGAGTAGGTATGTAGGAGAAGTAGGAGAAATTGAGTAACCAGTTGAGAAAGAGCATGCAAACTGTTGTCTCAGGATGTCCGCTCAGGACACACTGGATTATTTTCATTTATTATTGTCATTAAATCTCCAGCAAATGGAGCCCTGTAGCTGCAGAGTACACTCCACGATTTAAAATGAGATGACCTTTGACGTTGCCGAAGTAGAACAGTCGGAGAGGACTGTGTGACTGTGATGCAGAGTGGATGTGGATATTCTGAGGGAGCAGCACGAGTCAGTTTGTATTGAAGTCAGAAGAAGTCTGCAGCTCCTCTCCCTGCAATGTCTTCCTGCATTAGAGACCTGACCACAAGATGAATAAGTGGAGTGTATTATAATAACACATGATTATTTCTTCGTATTTGTTTGCTGTTTCTTTGTTTGGATAGTGTTGATATTGTGGAAGTAAATAGAAAAGATGAGGGTTGGGTACCGAAACCCGGTGCTAATACGGCACCGGTGCCTAAATGACAGGTACCAACCGGACCGAATAGCAGCGCGGATTTCGGTGCCTAATTTTGGTGCCATTTAAATGTCAGCGCTGCTCTGTGATGCTCCGAAACAGACGCTACAGAAGCATCACTGCACATGACGCTAGTTTACACTACACTTGGCAGCAGGTAACGTTAGCCTACCGTTATCTAGCAGCTGGATTAAACACAGTTAAAATGCTGACAGCTAGTGGCCGGGTTAGCTCAGTTGGAAGAGCAGGTGGACATATATAGAGGTTTACTCCTCTACGCAGCGGCCGCGGGTTTGACTCCAACCTGCGGCCCTTTGCTGCATGTCATCCCCCCCCCCCCCCCTCCCTCATATCTTCATCTGTCCTGTGGAAATAAAGGCCTAAAAATGCCCCAAAAAATTATCTTAAAAAAAAAAAAATGCTGACGGCTGTAAACGGTGTAAAAGTGTGACTGTATTTCCCTGTAGAGGATTTTTTTTTTTTTTGTCTTTTTGACTGTGTATTATGTTTAAAGTTTCAGTTTTATTAAATAATTGTTTAAGGCATTTAAAACAAACTTCCAAAATTTTAATTTTGACTAAAAGATTTCAATTTGTACTGTATTGTTCCAAATAGTTTACCGGTTTTATTAACTACTAATAATCAGTATCGGTATTGGCCTTGAAAAACCAGTATTGGTCGATCCCTAGTTAAAACAGATCGGTGATGCTGTCGTGAAGTTTGCTGGAAATGATGTGACTTAACGTTTTATGTGGAGTGAGCACTGCGCCAGACTTTTTATCACGCACTTGAATACAAATTGATTGTTGACTCTAAATGAAGTCTCTCTCCTGAACTGTTTTAACTGCATCCTTTTTTTTTATCTAACTACGGGGTTTAAAGAATCAAGATTTAGCAGCATAATCGCTGTGTTTTGGCAGATGTCCTGGTGTACAGCAGGGATGCAGTGGATTAGACCTCTCTCTTCTTATGAGAGAGGGACATCTGCAGTCTTAGCATTGATGAAACAGCACCAAGGGTGGGGTGAGAGTTATATAACCACGGTGGTGGGTGGGTGGGTGACGGGTGAAGCTGTAGCTGTAGCCCTAATGACACTGCAGATTTGTTAAGCAGCTGCAAACAGGCACAGAAGCAAGTCTGATTGTTGACTGCATATCTGCTCCAATGCGGACAACGTCTTCACTGTGCTGTTGCTGACTTCTTCTCGGACACACACAGACACACACACACACGCAAGTTTTTTGCTTGCATTTTGTGGCAACCCTGTCTCCTAGAAATTATGTCAATATACTAAACTAATTTGCATATCTGAATGAAAATGGGTTCTATGGGTACCCACGAGTCTCTCCCTTACTGACATGTCCACTTCATGCTAATCCCATGCAGTTTGGGGCAAAGAACATGCCGGTTTTTTTGCCGTGTTATTTTCGCCTATTCTAAAATGGCGGATTTGAATATTTCTGCACACTGGGGTCCAGAGGTGGCAAGTAACAAAGTGAAGTAAACCTAAAGTAAAGTAGTTTTTAAAATCAGTAATTTGACTTTTACCTAAGTATGTTTTGTTTGAAGTATTGTACCTCGCTACATTTTAAATCACATGCGTTACTGAGCAAATATAAATTGCAAGGAAAAAAATAGTAGCGCCCCGCAAACCACTGCAGTGAATGGGAGCGTGTCTATGTCTTTTGACTTTTTCCACTATTACTGCCAAATTCCATGGCAAATAGGCCTATGTAGGCCTATGGGCTGTTTCACGCGCATATGCAAATAGGCCTAGACAAGGAAAGATTAGGTCAGGGGTGGCAAACCTGCAGGTCTCGAGCTGCATGCGGCTCTTTGGCTGCTCTGTTAATTATGTCACTTTATCTTGGACCAAGGGATCCTTTCAATGAATGTTAGTTCAATCAGTAATGATAAAACTTGGATCACAAACTCATTATTTAATTTATAAGCACACCCAGAGAGAGCAGGCTCCACCATGTTTCCTTTCGCTTTCAACGTGCGATAGTTGAGGTGCGTCGCGACGCTCAACAAATAAAGGTTAAAAGGTTAAAGACAGGTATTTAGCTGACGCTTTTTCCCAAAGCGAAATGGACTTGCCTAACCCTAACCCTAAACTCTCCACAAGACAATATGATTAGGGGTGGGAGCTAAGGTGGGCCATGCGACGGTAGGCCTGCTGGCCATGCTGAGAGTCTACCGTAAAGATTGATAGATTGCGGGGAACATAGGACCCTTTTTGGGAAAAACAGGGAACATAGGACCCGGGGAACATAGGGATGACCCCCAGTGAATGATGCCAAAAAACTTTGAGGCCTTTTTTTTCTCCATCATTTTGGACCGTTATTATCACCATATCTGTGTCTAAAACATTGGTAAAGCTCGAGCAGATAATCAATAAATAACAATCAAAAAGCTTAAAGAAAAAACTTGCTAAAGAAGTCCAACTACAATCATTAGCTCTGAGAAAAGTCTTTTAGTTACATTCATTTGGCTAAGGTGCTGCCTCAAAACGGCTCAGGTGCTGCACCTAAACCTTATAATGGCGGGGAAAACCCTGCCCAGCTGTCACCGCAACCTGGCAACCCACAACCCAGTTCGAGGGGCGTGTGCACAGCTGCTCTCTGCGCAGGCAGACGGGCCAGCTAACTTAACGTAGCTGTTAGCCTAGCTGTTGTCAAAATGGCAGGACAGCGTTCCGCCTAAAATAAATCTAAATACACCTGGCAATTTAAGCAGAGCTGGACTGAGCAGTTTATTTATATCTGCTGGTCACCAGGGATAGTGCCCGAAGTTGCAAAGAAACAAATTATGCAGACACAATTATTGATATTATGTTCATGAAATGATGAATGCTATTACAAATTGATATGGGGTTTTATCACAATGTTGCAGCGTTTCTGTGATAAATTGAAATTTGTAAAAAAAAAAATGTTTAATTATTTATATACGTACTTATTTCTTTACCTTGCAATACTGATCCACTTAAAATCCTCTGTGTATAAAGGTCATTTAAATCTCATGCAGGAATATTCATATAATCCAACATACTATTAACAAATATAAATCAGCCTATTTGTTGATAGGCTTACTGGCCTAGAGGTAAGATAGTCACTAAGGTAGCCATCCACAGATACAGGTAATAAGGATTCCCTGTGCCACATGAATGTTTAACATTAAAACATGATTTATAAAAGCATGCCAACCATTCTTATTTTAAATAGCTTAGTATTCTATGCACTAAAAAGTATGTGTAAAGTCTGCCCACACGTTATTGTAGGCTCAGTTTAATATGCAACTTATGCAACGTCACAGCGTAAACATACACACCACTTTGTATTTGTATTATGTCTAAACAATGGCCATGATCTTTCACTAACTTAACCCAGACATAACCAGCCATTATGTGTGAATAATGAAGGAATAATGAATGAGAACACTCTCATCACTCTCTCTCTCTGTCCCCTCCCCTCCCTTCCCTTCCTCCTGCTGCTCCCTCCCTCCCTCCCACCCATCTCCTCAGGGACTTGTAAATGGTCTTTGTCTCTTTGTGGGATTCCTCCCAGTGTCAGTAATGCCCATCAGTCACAACTGCACTCAGATCTAATCCACACACACACACACACACACACACACACACACACACTCAGTGTCTTTCATAATCCAGTAAGAAAATGACTGATTATTAAAGCATGTATGCATTCACATTATACAGCATAGTATTTCAGCGTGTTTACATCTTTATACTTTTCCCATTCTCTGGGGCCTTTCTCATTTCCCAAGTTTGTACCTCCTCGACTCCTCGATCCTCTGGCTTGTGACCCGGAAATCAGTCTCAGCGCGCCATGTTGAAGGACGTCCCAATTCCTAAAATGCACATTGAGGAGCGAGCATCGATGAGGAGGAGGTATTATCGAGGATACACTGCATGTACCTCTGCAGAAGACATTCTGATTAATAGTGGGTGGGTGAAATAATACACAATCAACGAGGAAAATATTATTAATGTTCTCTAAAATGTGAACATAGCAGAGCTGCTGTCGGACAGACAGCTTTATTTGGAAGTGCGTCTGAGAGACACTGGAGAAACAGCAGCAACTTCATTAGGATTATTTCAGAAGTAAAAGGTCTAACTACAGTTAGTTTTGCTGCTTAAATGTCCAACTATATCAGCTGTAGTGACATTACTGCGTATGGAAACATTTACAAGCACCATCTCTAATCATTAAAGTGCCCATATTATGAAAAAATCACTTTTTCTGGGATTTGGGGTGTTATGTTGTGTCTGTATGTTGGTGCTTCCACACACATACAAACTTTGAAAAAAAAAAATACAGTTTCTGAATGTGTCCTGTCTTCAGTCTCTGGGTGAGCTGTTCAAAATCGGCACGGCTTGTGATGTCACAAGCCGAAACGAGCAGGCTAACCGCAACCATTAGCTCGTAGTGTTAGCGTTAGCATGCTAATGCTAGCATGCTAACGCTAGCATGTTACCTCATTCTCAATAGCAAAGCACTGCTACAACACACACAAGTTCACCATAATCTACAAAATAACTACTTACATGTGCGCCCTCATTTAGAAGTTTCCCAGCTAATCCTGCCTTGTAACTGACCGAAGTTGTAGAAACAGCCTTTCTTTTACTGTCTATGGAGCTAGCTAGCTGACATGATCTACATCTGAGCTACTGAGCATGTGCAAGTGCAATCAAAGATAGTACAGAAGAAGAAGAATAAAAGAGGTCTCACTCTGTAGCTAAAACAGAGACCAGCTGAAAAGAGGATCTGCAGCAGTGAGAGAGAGCGGTGCAGTACAACAAAAATATGGTGTTTTTTGAAAATTATTCTGGTACAACCTTAAAATACAATTATGAACCTGAAAATGAGCATAATATGGCTGCTTTAAAGTAAATCGTTATAGATAACACTCACATTAAAGGATAATTCTGGTGCAAAATGAACCTAGGGGTTAATAACATGTGTGTACCGAGTCAACCGTTCTCTGGGACATGTTTTCATGCTAATAGAATGTGTCTCTAGCTTGAAACAAGCTAGCGCAAACCGGTGATTAGCTTGTAACGCTAGCCTAAACTGTACACTTACAAAGTTCTCAATGCTTCGGTTTACATGTAGGGACCCTCATTATGCTACAGTGGAAGTGTGCTGCTATTTTGAGCCTCGTTTGTGGTTTAGAAATAGAGATTTCTTTTTACTTTACCCTCTGCCCTGAAGGCTAATCACCGGTTGTAGTTCATTTGACTGAAACCATAAGCACCAAGGCATGATTCATAATCTTAGTGCTCATGCTAATGAACAAAAGAAAGGAGAAATCATGACGATTCCCTACCTGTGAGCTGGTCCTAAACGCTGAATCTGGGTCCATTCCTGGCTTATTTATATTCCTCTGGTCCGTAAGTGTCCACCGATCAAAAGAAGAGTCCATTGCTAACTGTCTGCTAACTGTCAGCTAACTTTGTTTACCGAACTTTTTCCATTTGAAAGAATATTTTCTCCTCTTCCTGCACCGTGTTGCTGGGTATGCTTGTTTTCGGTAGGTTGCTGCCTACACAATTAAACTATCCCCACCTTTTTCTGTTTAGTTTCCACCCAGGGACAGCCCTGACATCAAGCAAGTGCGGCTCCCAGTGTGGAACGTAAATTAGCTGCGTCCTTACAGTCTTTTGGCGCGTTCATGCCACCTCGGAATGACAGGGACCGCCCCCGTGATTACGTTGTGTTTCCGACTACCAGCGTTCACATGGTGTCGGTACACGATCCGTTCTGCCTGCACGATCCGTTCTGCACATGCGCAAAATGTTAGCGCATGCGCGGTTGTACGAGAATTTACGACACTGCACGATCTGTTCCACGCTTCCGGTCGACAGCCAAGCTAACGTTAGTTTAGCTAAC